>NC_081140.1:3004910-3137410 GCF_958295425.1 Solea solea | reverse complement strand
TGTGTGTGTGTGAGTGTGTGTGTGTGAGAGAAACACAGAGTATGTAAATGTGTTACTGACCGGTCACAGGAGCACGCCTCCAGCACGCAGAGCAAATTGTAGATGATGAAGGTGAAGATGACAGCAGTGATCGTACCACGGGGGATGGAATAGCTGGGATTTTTCAGGTCACCTGTGGGACAGACAGTTTTAGCCAAGCCATGTCCAAGATGGACAATCACACACACACACACACACACACACAATCCTGACTGCCATACCTGACATGTTAGAACCAGCCATGATGCCGGTGCAGCCGTTAAACATCACAGCGAAAACTTTGGCAAAGGTCATCATAGTTCCTGTCGTGTAATCCACCGTGTAATCAGCTGTGGGGGGAGAACACAACAGTTAAGTCGCTGAAGTCGTAGTAAAGGGGTTTTTTTTTGAAGTGTGATTTTATGTATGTGGTCTTAACATGAAGAAAAAAGACTTGGCTTATAAAAGCTATACATGAGAATTGGTTATTTTTGCACGCATTGTGAATTTGACCTCTGTATTTAAACAATCCTTATCACACACCAGAAGTGAACACACACACAGACGCCCGGGGAGCAATGGGGGATTGGTTGCCTTGCTCAGGGGCAACTCAGCCCTTGACCCATCCTGGGATTTAAACCAGCAACAGTCACATTACAAGTCCAATTTCAAGTCCAACCAGCAGTTTTACAGCACACTGGAGTTGTTGATCCACTGGTGGACTTCTCTGTGGACGTAAGCGCAGGAGAGTTTCAAAAAATCTGACCTCTCATTTTATTCGCATATACAAGAGGTTTCATACTACAACCAACTGAATACCCTTTACCTCACCTTAATTATGAATACTGTCAACATTTAAAATACCCTGTTATGTATGAGTTCATTCAAATCACATGTAAAACTATGATTTTACATCTGTGTGTGTTTGCATCCTTTTTAGTCAGATCTTGGGATAATGCAGAGCTTGTTGTGACTAATAATTCTCACGTGTGTCTGGGTGCATGCCTGAGTTACGGTCTTTAGATTATTAATCACATGTTTGGATGCGAGTCCCAACAAAAAGAGTCCTCCAAGTGCACAAGAAGAACCAGAGAACATTCACAACTGTAACAGACCTTTTCATGGCACATTCATCGACAGGCGTTGGTAATCATCTTCATGAAGGTTCTGTTAGAGCCTTGATTAATGTGATTAGCGCTGATCTGTCTGTTTCATGTTAAACTGGCTGCTGTGACAAAGTCTATCATAGATCAGACAAAGCGTCTTGTCTTCTGCCAACAGCACGAGAAAAAAATAAAATGACACATGCATGCTTGGAAGCAGTACAGAGCACTCTCTGCCACCCATTTGCACACTGGGGTTTGGGGTCCAGTGAATTTAGTGTGGAATGTGACACACAACTCTTTGCTTTCTTAACAAATGCAAAGCATTGCTGGTGAAGTGATGGCTCATTTTGAGGGGCAAAACTTTAAGTGATAATTCAGGTATTTAAAGGAGACATATTATACCATATTTCTCTGAGTTAAAATAGTTCCCTGGTGTCCTAATGAACATGTCTGTGACATGCGTTGGTCAAAATACCATAAGGATGAAGCACCATAGCAGTTCAATAACCCTGCTAAACCCGCCCCTTTCAGAACGCTCGGTTTTGTGCATGGTCCCTTTATATGCAAATGAGACACAGGCAAACACACACCCACTTCTTCCAGGGGGTTTCTGATTGGTCCTTTTTACTGCGCTCACTCGCTCAGCTCCTGTTCCCTCCGCTTCATTCCTCTCCCCCTCCCTCCACTAGTTCTCTAACAATATCAACATGGCAGCGTGCGCGGAAAACAGCGAGAGTGGCGTCACAGGAAGAGACGTCCGACACAAGGATCAAGCCGAACACTGCCCAACTGTAAATCAGTTAAAAACACTTAGGGACAGCACCGCTGATCGCTGCATAAACTTTTTTAATTAGGACGTGTCAGAATGGTCAGTTACGAGCTCTATGTGACCTTTTCTTAAAAATGTGTGTGTTTGTACGTCGGTGAAATACGGTCGCTGACTAAATACGGCTGATGCGAAGTGGTGCGAACACACAAAACAAACACACGTTTGCTGACTTTATCCGGCACATTAGCTTCATATATAAAATCCTCTGAGGCTGGAAGTTTGTGTAAAACACTGTGCTCCACTGTGCAGCCACCAACAGCACACTTGTCCCTCCACGTTGACATAATACCGCTCTTCCTCCCTCGTCTACACTCTCGCATTTTATAGGGACAAGGTGGAGCTAAGGTGGAGCTAAGGTGGAGCTAAGGAGGAGCTAAGGTGGAGCTAAGGTGGAGTTAAGGTGGAGCTCTCCAAGTAAACTTACTGGTGGGTGGTAACATTCGTGGTGAAATGCTCATGCTGCCGTCATAAGAGCAGGGAATTCAACATTGCGTGTTTCATCGCCTATACTTACACTAAGGGGGACCACGAAAATAGGACTGAGTATTCTTTTTCCACACTTTGGCGACTGGTAGGGCCTCCAGAGTCCCAAATATAAGTATTGAAATGATTAAAATGTTGATTTTGCATAATATGTCCCCTTTAAGTGTTGTTGTAGGAAGTACTGTATCTGCACTGTTTGCAATCCCTGCACTGTGAAGCAGTAAATCATTGACTTGAGTCATGACAACAAGGCTGCCAGCAGGACACACAGAAGAACAGGTTGTATCTGCTTTACAAATGCTCACCTAATAAAATCAAAAAACACGTTGTTAGGTCTAAATGTCACAGACCTTTGTGACTGAAAACATAGGTTGGTGAACTGCTTAGTTTAATGCACCAAAATCAGTTTGAATCACTTGATCTGATCACATGACACATCTAGGACACATTCTGCCAGGTCTAACTGGGGCTTTATGTTTATGTTATGTATGTTAAACCCCCAAATCACAAAATAACACAATTACATGGATGGATCCAGCAGTGGATTAACTGCATGCTGTGATGGACTTTGGTGTGGGAGAGTGAGCAGCTTCAAAAGGGCACTTAAGTCACTTTCCATAGATTTTTATAGTTATTTCGTAGATTTTCTTGAGATGAGCCTTTAGCTAAATTACTAAAATCAGTTTTTGACAGCAATATTCAATTTAAGTATATCTGTGACCAGAACCTTGAAAGCTCACAACTTTGTTTCATCACAGTGAATGTAACCATGAAAACAACACAATGTGGTTTTATGAGGCATTACATGAAAGGCTACTTCCTGGAGATTTATTACCACTGTGACTTTGTCGTACAACTGGTGCGTTCATGTACACACATGAACGCACGTCTGAATGTGGCTTTAGAGAGTAGTCAGGTCTTTGTTACAATACCATTCTAACAATAACAATTTTAACATGAAAATTCCAAACATTGTATTATTTTATCTATTTGTTATTCCATCATACTCTGTGATCATGCACACCTGTGGTTCTCCTGTGATCTGTCAAAACATCGAAAAATGTTTGAACTACAGAAATTTGAATTGAGATTATTAAATAAATCAATAGCTTTTCCCCATTAAACTGTACAACATACTGTAGGTTTCCCCATACTAACATTATCTTTAACTATAAGTGTGACACATAATTAACTAAATAAACTTAACTTAAATTATAATGAGTAAATGACGTTATCACCTATAAATACAATGCTTCAATTAGTTTTGGTGTTATAAATAATTGCTGCACAACTGAAGAAATCTAGTGGAGCAATTTTTCAGACCGCTGACACTGTTTTTCCCTCCTCCTGGGTTTTAAGTACGATTTTAGTAATATTATCATTTAATATTATCATCAGCTTCTCCATCTTACCCCACAAGTTCCCAAGCAGCGTGTCCAACTTGAAGCCGGTGAAGTTGGCTGTGGTGGGAAGCCCGGGGTCTGTTCCATTTATCCCCGGGTTGACTGCGGCAGAGCTGGGCAGAGTGATGGTGCGAGGCCCAACTGCAAAGAAACTGATGAAGATGGTGCCCAGGACAAAAATGACCATCAGGAAGATGACGAAGGTAGCCTTCGCATAGATGTGGGCTCCCACCAGGCAAACCAGCAAACAGAGCAGAGCCACGCCCGTGCCGTAAAGCAGAGACCACCAGTAGCCTGATGGCAAGACCTGGTAGGCAGAAGTGGCCACAGTCCCATCTAAAAGAGGAAAGTGTCCAGAAGATAATGTCAATGAATTTGGTGGAACTTTTAGCCAGGAAACTCTATCTGAGCTCCTCAGTCTACCATGCTGCATTTCACAAGGTGTGAAAATCAAACCTACCTTCTGGCAACCCAAAAGTGCCCAGAATGGCCTCAACCAGACCAAGTACAAAGAGAGCACTGCCACACACGTTAGCGAAGAAGAACATGATGCCGATACTTCCACCAAACTCTGGACCCAGCGCTCGACTGATCATGTCTGAATCACGTTAAAGTGTTAAAGTTTACTTGTTTTGTTGGATACACAATTAGAAGGTGGACAAAGTCAAAACAAAGTCGTCCAGACTCATCTATAAGCTCAAACCACAATTATAACAGTTCAGTGCTCTATTATTGCACATGGTCTCTGTTTAATGTATGACATTCATGAAACCATCGGCACATGGTCAAATCGACAAACTGTGATCAATGAAGACTCTTCTCCATTTCAAATTGTAAGAATTAAATTTGGTTGATATATACCATTGAACAGAACCCTGCAATAACCAATGACATTGATCTGTTGAAGTTGATCAAGTTGATTCCGTCTTCCCAGCCATGACTTACACACACAATAGCTATTAACCAACGATGCCGACAATCCGCCTCCATGTCTGTTTATATTCTGAAGTCACGTTGAATCACGAGAGTTTCTGTGAGATCCCAAATCCCTGGAATCTTCTCCCTGAAATAGTTTGATAAAACGCCAAGTGTGTGGTCCTGCATCTTGATTGGAGGATTAAAACGTTCAAAATCGGTTACAAAGCTTGTTGTGTCTGTGGTCTCCCACATTTTAAAGATCAAGAAACTATAAGCATTAAGTCCAAATGCTTATTTGGACTAAAATAAGCATTTTAGTCCAAAAGACAAAACAACACTGCTCTAAATCTTCCTTTTCTGTGTTTTTTCTTCTGTTCCACGCTCATTTTCCAGTCATTAGAATCTGCTTACAGTGTTGGGAGCTGCTCTTGTTGCAAAAGTGAAACTGATTAAAGATGAATGTCAGTGATGGTTCGTTGTACACAGTGTCCAATTTGCCTAATTCCCAAATCTACATGTTGTTGGACTGTGGGAGAAAACCCATGCACATATTGAGACTGGAACTAATAAGAGCATAAATGACGTTATGTCAGACAGATCCATTGGTCATGGACGTGAGAATAGTTTTGACTGAGTGAAAGAGCAAATAATTGTAGCGTTTGGTCTAATTTGCCTTACTTAACATTGCATGACCATGCTGTGCATGCACACATTACAATGCATAAACTTTAGAGAGTGAACCCATAGACTGAATATAATCTACTTGTAATTTCTGTTCTGTTTATGTTATTTAGTAATCGATTAATAATCGATTAATCGATTACTAAATGAATCGACAACTATTTTGATAATCGGTGAATCAGTTTGAAGCTTTTTTCATGATTAAAACACGATTTCCGATTGTTTAAGCTTCTTAAATGTGAATATCTTCTTCATTTCTCTGCTCTGGATAACAAATAAATCATTAAAAGTCAATCATTTTGGTTTGTGGACAAAACAAGACATTTGAGAACATTATTATGCCCAGGTTTGACAAACACCGATCAACATTTTTTAAGGTTTTCTGATATTTTATGGACCAAACAATTAATCGAGAAAATAATCGACAGATTAATCGATTATGAAAATAATCGATTAACCTTTGTAAAAACAGTAAACTATTACGAGCCACAACATAACACAATTTTATAAACAATGTTATAATAATATTATAATTATTATAAGAAGAATTTAGATTTGTCTAGTGCTTTTATGGGACCCATGACCACAAACAAAACAAAGGACAAAACAAACTATAAACAGAAAATCATAGGAATACGAGGGATAATGACTCGAGTTATTAATATTAATGTGTACTGTAATATGATTCCTTGTCATTGCACTGGACACAGTTTTTGTGTGTGGTTTGTATTATTGCTCTTTTTATTGTATTGTTATGTTTTATGTGTTTATGTGTGAAACCCTGCTGCACCACAACATTTCCCCTGGGGAACAATAAAGTTGAAGTTGGAAAGCTTTTATGGACAAAAGGCTTTTTAAAGGTTTGACTACACTGTACATTTCACGGACTATATACTATTTGTTAAATGCCTATGATTAAGTTCAACCCAAGAGATATGCGTATGCTTATTAATCAGATTATTCATATTATGCTGTATTATTTGAAACGTTTAAATCTTAACCCATAAGGCTTGAATTTATTCAAAATGTTTTGAAAGAAATTACTAGCAGAGCCACATGGTGGTGTAGTGGCTAGCATTGTTGCCTTACAACAAGAAGGTCACCAGTTGGGATCCAGGTGGACACTCTAAATTGACTCTAAAAAGGTGTGAGTGTGAGAGTGAATAGTTGTTTATCTCATGTGACGGACCGGCAACCTGTCCAGGGTCACCCCAACCCTGCCTATGTCAGTCTCTGCGACCCTCATGTGGAGGATAAAGCGGTAGAAAATCAATGAATTCAATTTCTAGCAACCGTAAAAAATATATCAACACATCTGCGGGTCACGGGCCAGTTACCAGGGAGCACTGATTTACACAATCATTCCAAGAGCTAAACAGTGCCCCATGTAGCTTTAATAAGCCAATGAAGCTCCATTCCTTGTCTCGTACAATGCATGAATGAATGAAACAAAGGCGGCAGTTGTGTTTGTGTTGTGCTGAATGTGACGTGCAGCTGTCACATGACGGCGGGTTGGGGGTTTGAAAGGATACAATAGGCTCCTCCAGCATCCAGGGCTCCATTGGTGGAGATGGCGCACACTGAGAGCACCGTCATACAGATGATGAAGTAGGCCACCAGGAACATGGTGATGGCTTGGTACAGTCCACACTGGCCCACCACAAATCCTGGACAAACACAAACACAGGTCAAGGAAAGAGGCTCAAATGAATGAATGAATGCATCAGTGGACCAATCACAGGATGCTTCATGCTTCATATGGAAGAAGACATTTCCTGAAACAATGCCTTATTTAGAGAGAAAAAAAAAGATTGGGGTAAAAAAGCAGCTGTGAATGACGACATGTTTGATATTGTGGCCACTGTATCGTGATACATATTGTATTATGTGGTGGTAGGAAATACCCAGCCCTAATTATGAAGGCAGTAAATTATAATATCAATAGAAAACCAAATAATACATAAATGAGAAAGTAAGAGGTTGACAAAAATGACATGCAGTTTAATGTGTAATCCTAATATTTAACCTAAATTGTATGAATGTCCAACAAAAGTATACAGTTCTTTGGTTTAGGTCATGCCTGGTACAGTAGAACCTTCTCAATAATGTGATGAAGCACACGCAAGCCTGTTCCTTTTTTTCAATGCAAATTAGCTGGCTGAACTCACCACTTCTGGCTTTGAGGTCAGCTTCATTGTGATTGAAAAGGGAAGTTCGACTTTCCTGGGAAAGGCCATACATGCAGAGTGCAGAGGATTTGAGATCCATGCAAGTATATCAACTAAAAGTGAAGCTCAGGCAAAGAATCTGGCTCTTACTTCATGATGAGAACTTTCCTGGGAAAATGAAAGTGGTAGCCTGCCAGAGCACAAATGACCAGACAAAAGTTTCCAGCTGCACTGAGAGATGAAGTGAGATCACATGTTAAAATAATTCCAGTCTCTTTTCCTTTTTTAATGTTGAGATCAGGGGGGATGAATGTGCACCAGGAACATGAATAACTCCTCAAAAGGTGAATAGATTCAGGAATTATTGAAGAATATGACTGAAGGTCTGGAATAAGGCTGGTTTTATTCACTTTTCACTCTGCTAAATCCAATCAGATACTAATGACAATACCTATCAATACTATTCTTATCACCTCAAAAACAAAGTTAAAGATAAAAACCTCATAACAAAATGAGCCTGGAAAAATCGTTTACTTTTATCGCCAGATAAAAGTGCTAAAACTATTCTACAACCCATTAACCTCATCCAACTTTTATCTTTAACTCCTTATTTCCCTATTATTCCCTTTATCTTCTTTATTCTACTCATAATGGATGCATTTAATATCAGGATTTTCAACTTCTGTCTTGTGTTGATTTCTTTCGCTTTAGGCGCTGTATTCTTTTTAAATGTCTCACTGCAGCAGCTTGACTGTACCTTTGTGTACGAAAAGAGCGCCATAAATAACACGACCTCGCCTCAATCATGTGACCAAGAAAAGTTGTTCAGAAAGAAAAACATTAGTTAGTTACAGCAGGAGGACAAATCCTCGAAATGAGCAGGAAATCATTTACACCGTGAAGAAAAATCTCTTCACAGCGGCAACAACCACGACTTAACGGTCATAACTTGGGAGGATTGACTACAATAATATGCAAACTCCTGGTAAAAGGCAGACAAGACAGAAAAGCACTCAGAAAGAGTTGTGAAATAAAGTTATTTGGCCTGATGCAAACAACAAACATCCTCTGTATGAAAATAATAGACGGGGGAAGTGTGTTGAAACAATGCAACAGCTCATAACCCCGTGGTCCTGTTGGGATTCAGTGATACACTACACTGTTTGGCTGCCAACAGATGTGGGAGCTCTATTTTCTTTGTGGCTCTACTTCATTTGCACTGCTCATAGATCTGACCCACAGACAGTTATTGATTTTGGTGCTGACGAATGCTAATCCTAATACATTCGGCCAAATGCAAAACTCACTGGACAATCATTTAATATTCTCAGCAGCACGACGATCCACAGTTATACAGCCGTGACGTGGAATATCCTCTCAGTAAAGATCAGACAACAAGCAAGAATTCAAAGTGGCTGCAGTGAAGCTCAATGTATCACCATGATGTCGATAAACATGATGATAATTACTGCTTTTGTCATGATTTATTGTCCAGGACTACCACCTGTGTGTCTATTTGAGCATTTGCATATGTGAGTGGGTGTTCTTGGATGTGTGTCTTTGTGAAGAACAAAAATAAAATGCATAAACCATAGGGAGTAAGGGGGGGTAAGACCTGGGTTAGGGTTTATAGGCTTGGCCAGTAATGTTGGTTAAAGTTATGTCTCCAGGAAATGAAGGTATGTCAATATAATGTCCTCTGGAGTCATGGAAACCAGACTGTGTGTGTGAGCGCAGCAGCTGACATCTCACGAGACCGTGAGGCAGGGCCAGGGAAGGTGGAGGGAAAATGAGGGAGAGTTGGAAAACAACTTTAAGTTACAAAAGGGAGGAGTAACAGTAACAGAGTGCTATCAAAGAAGAAGACAAGACATAAAGTTCATTTCTGCAGCTCTGACAGCATGTGAAACCTGCTATTGCATTATGATGACGAGTTTCACATCAGGAGTGTAATTCCCCCACCAAAGGAAAACAGGACCTTTACTCTTGTGTTGTGTGGACATTGATTACTCATATACTCATATTCTAATCTGCCAAACTAAACAACATTACTCTAAATAAAACAAGAACCGTTCGTCTGCTATACCTCGGTCTGACTCCCAAATAAACTTTGAGCACCAGAAACCAGTAAGTTGCACTTCCCTAAAGATTTTAAAACACAATAAGAGAATTTTTTTTTTTTAACTTCTGTAATTTATAGACCGTACACAAAAAAGAATGCAGTCACCAGGTACAGAAAGTGTAACTGAAAGCTGTAAAACAGCCTTTTCTGACTGGAAACTGAAGTTTGTAAAACTACTCGTTCTACTAAACATCAAAGAGAAAATGTGTGTCTTTAGCTCACGGGGAAACTAAGAATTACGCCAATATCACAGAATAACATATTCAAACTGACAGACAGAGGCAGCAGTATACTAGAAATCTTTCATTTTGACAAACGGTTGACAAACTTTAGTTTCCAAACGACTCTCTAACTGTGATATAACAGTAAACATGACTACAAAAAAAACTATCTCTTTAAAAGAGATCCATTTGTGAGTCTATAGGAAAATGAGCTTCAACTTCTCACTGGAATTATGACATCAGTTTCAGGTATTCTTTGATAGAAAATGATGTCCATTTAGTGGAACATAGATGATCAAGCACAGCCTGCAGGTGGTCACGGACACTGTGACTGACAGCTAGTGCCATCCTAAAGGTGCCTGGTTAGAAAGTCTTATATATGCACACACACACACACACACACACACACACACACACTCGCCAATCGGTGAATTTCACTTCTGCATTTAAACCGTCTTTGTTACACACCAGTAGTAAACACACAAACCAGACGCATAACTGCACCCAGGGAGCAGTGGGGGTAAGACACCTTACTCAGGGGCAGCTCAGCCCTTGACCTGTCTCTGGAATCAAACCGACAACCCTATGGTTACAAGCCAAATTCTTACCTCGTAAAAACATAAATAAGGAGGTAAATGTGTCCCTGCTGACAGGGAGCATGAACTGTGTGAGATAATGAGGGTTTTAATATGAATAGAAATGTAATAGAAATGTGAGAAATAAAATGTAGTGCTAAACGTGTTTAGTGACAAATGCTCTCAGTTTGCGTTCGACTCCATCAAATCAGATGAGAGCGACTAAAAAGGCTCCATTCATGAACACAATGAGGTTTGTCTGTGTTTGCAGGTTGAAAAACAACAATACTGAGTTGTTGAACTGAAATGACTTCCATGACATGCTGTGGAGGGATGGAAAATGGCCTTTGGAACAAATCCGCTTTAAGGGAGGGGCTACTGACATTTTTCTCCACTTCCTTAAACATTGTGAAATAGGGTTTTTTTTTTGTTTTACAATAAATTTCCCTGAAAAGAATCCAGAAATCATTATGAAACTAATCAGAAATCTGGGCTGCATGCTAATATCTATGCACAGGGGAAGTTTGGTCTAGATCCAAATAACAAGATTCATTTTATGAGTCCACTAATGTACTCTTAAAGGGGATTATCTTTCTTTACTTACAGTGTAGCTGTTGTTGTGTTCATTAGAAATACAATTTATGTGGTATATGACATCAAATAAAGCTTATCATCATATACTTATTTATATCATTTGATCAATATATGCCATGATGTAAAAAAAAACATCAAAATTTCAGTAAAGCTAATCTATATCTCAATATATGAGGATATAAAGCTGCACACAGTTTGTTTCTCTGGACTCTGGAGATGTTTGTGCTACTCAAAGAGTGAGAGACACTCTAAAGTAGAATGTCTTCTGTTTATAATCTCTATTAATTAATGATCAGAAAATACACTCATAATCACCTTTCAATTCTGATGTTAAATGAAGGACATTTATTTATGTGTTAGAAACAATTAAATTGACTATAACAATTTTGCTATAATCTTTAATTAAGCTTATAATGAAAGATGTGTCATTAATTGACTTTATAAAAATATAATTTTGATAATTCAATGTATTTTTTGATCAGTACATATAATATCCATAATTATTAGTGTATATCACAAAGGTTTTAATATGATCAACTTTAAAAGTTGATTCCACTTTAAAACCAGGAAAGGTCATTAAGGATAAGAACACATCTTGTCTCATGTCATGATATAGATATAATATCGATATATTGCCAAGTTCATGTCTGAAAACATCAGGGTGTCCAGTAAAAAAATGGCTGTGGGTTGCTGGTTTGAACCCTGACACTGTGCCTCTGAGCAAAGTTCCTGCTGAATGAAATCTTGCATTTTACATAGTGTACATTGTAATGTCTGTTTTGTCATTTGTCTTCAATGATGATGTGTCTGACTTTGCTCAGCTGCCAGCAAACTTTAATGAGAGTTTAATGATGATGTTTATCATCATTATAACTACATTTTATTTTAAATCCTGACTTATTTAGAACATTTGTTTTACTTATTTTACTCTGTATGTCATTATAATAATTCAATGATTCTGAACTTAGATTACAAAAGTATAAATATTAGAAATTCAGTGTGAACTTTGCATTAACATAAAAAACAATACAGAATAATTTAAAAACTAACAATAACAATATATAAACAGATCAACAAATCTAAAACTAAAATAAATAACACCTCATATGTTATAACGGTAATAAAAACCGTTACGTTTATCATTTAAAATCTTTTTACCTAAATAACTTCGCAAATTGTTCCTCCTATAACTTGCTTTAATGACTTTATTTATCAATAAATCAAAGAGGGTGCAGTGATTTGCGTGGACTCACCTATTCTGAGGAAGACCACCACGCTGAACATGGACAGCAGTGTGGGGATGACCACTCCAAAGAAGGTGGACAGTTTGGTGGCCTGCTGCTGCTGTTGCTGCTGGTCGTGGTGGTGGTGGGGATGCTGGTGCTGCTGGTGCTGCTGCTGGTGGCTGCTCCTCTGCTGCTCCGGCGGCTGACCGGCCGGCGGGGACCTCGGCTCGGACTCATTGACGCTGGCGGAGAGGCGGTAGTGGAGAAGCGGTGTCCGCTCTGCCATGGTGACGGCCGCTGTCTGTGGAGCTTCACTCCCTCACTTCACCTACTGTCTCTGACTGTTTTCTCATAAAGTTAGTAACGGGTTTGTCAGTGACCCGTGACCAATAACCAACTAGTTAACCCCAGCTGACTACATAGCTAAGCAGGAAAGTGCCTTCGTTAGTGATAAAATGACTTCAAATTAAAAACGGACGTAGTAAACGAGAAAGGCCCTTGATAAAGTATTAAAATGGTAGTTACTTCCAACACAAGCTGCCTAAGAAGCTCCAGCAGGTTGGGATGATTTCCTTGACAGACGACAGCGTAGAATGTCATGTGACGCATTGACATCAAGTCAGCGCAATCACATTTACTGCTTCCGGTTTGCACTTTCAAAATAAAACCGATTATTAGGCCGGACCAGGGCGACATGGCAACATTACACGCATTAGTGTACAGTTCTGCCGGAAGTTAATCGTATTAGAGGAAGACTGTGATTACGGACTTCAAGATGAGATTATTTTAAACTGTGGAGGGCAGCATTGCACTTCTTTGTGTACGACTGCACGCGACATGAACGCGCATCAGTTGTTTGAGGGTTCGCTTTGGGGCAGTGCCTTCCTGCCTTGATATCATGTACTTTATTATCTGTGACACAAAAATACCTGCTTATAGAAACTTAACAGACTTATATAGAAAGTAGCATTGGTAATACTGAGCTTTTTGAATCAACTGGTTTTCCTGTTTTGTCGTTTAACTCATTAATACATTTGTATTTATATATACACTATATACACTGTACTACATATTCATCATTTTCTGTTTGTATGATTGTTTTCTATTTAAAAAAAACAAAAAAAAAACAATAACAATAGCAGCTAACAGATATTGATATGAAGATATGAGAACCAGGGAATTAGAAAAGGAGAAAGGTTTGAGGTCATGTAGGTCAGGTGATAATCTTTGTGGCCGTGTCAAACATTGGTTAGCACTGATATTGTAGATACCATACATAGAGGAATTGTTTGAAAAAGTAATTATTTCCATATTTTGTATAGTAAATGAATGCAGAAAAAAGCTCTCTGTGTACATACATGTGGCTGTAGATGTAAAGAAATGTAAGATTAGACTTTATTGATCACACAGTGTGGAAATTCACTTGTTACAGGAGAGAAAATACAGAGAGAAAAACAAAGGAATAAAAAATAAAGAATTAAAAAATATTTACATTATATGCACCACTTCAAAACAGAATAAAAAAAAGTAACCTTAACAAATAACATTAGTTTGACTGAGACATTGCCTAGGTTTTCAAATAAAGCACAATAAAATACTATAAACATACAAAGACTCATTCATAATAGGGTAATAGCTTTCTAATTACTAATTTCCAGAAACAGGAGCTGCTAACATCATCATCACAGTCTTCATCAAACCACGTGAATTTCATTCCGGATGTGATTTGACACTGCACCTCACACACATCACCCACAGAGGGCGCTACAGTCACAGTGTTGAGTCGGGGGTCCAATTTCAAAAGTCCAAATAAGGAAACAGGATTCAGTCAAATCTAAAAAAATATTGAATTTAAAAAAACTTAAAATCAAGACTTACTGGCTCAATATTTGCTCACCCCACCGGCAGCCATGTTTTCAGGGGGTCCAGACATAGGATGCATTCTCCATGTAATTTGTGTCGGTACATCATCCTAAAAAAAACCTGACTTATTACTTTAAGATGCACTCCTTTCACTGATTAGGATTTTGTTTATTGTCATCATGTGGACACTTAAGGAGGACAATGAGCCATCACATCTGTCCATGTAATCCTGAGCGTGGACTAGGATAATCCGCACCAGGAAGTGAAAATCCCTGTTATTCCATCTGTGCGTGAATGAGTGCCTCATGCTCATGACATTAATAGCTCTTCCATATGTGAACGTGTGTGTGTGTGTGTGTGTGTGTGTGTCTGTGCACAGGACAAGGGTCCTTTGCATCCCATTATTTTGCCATTGTGCGTCATACGGGAAGAGCCATCACCATGGTAACCCCAAGCATTGAGCACTTTGTGAAAGGCTGGGCTCCTCAGTCTCTGCCACTCTCTCTTTTATCTGAACACAGGACATTTCTCCTATTTCACACACAATGGTCAGCTGGGAGACAGAGGGGATGGGATCAACTCCGGTCTTTGCATCTTGTGGTTTTGGTTTGGAGCTTTGTCAATTTTTGACACTATGGGATGTCTCTACTCCTGAAAACATCATCAACAACATGGGATTTGCTACCTAACAGGATATCTTCACAACATGATGTCACCATTGTGTTTCTTTATGGATAAATTGGATTGTTGATGTTTCTGCTCTGACTGAGGCCTTGCTTTTTCAGGATAAAGAGCTGTAAAACCGATTTATTCATGTTGCGGGACATTTTAAGAGCAGAAAGGTAAAGATTTAGGAGATTTCTTTTCCTTGTTTACTCTCTTGACCTTGCAGTGGATGGAGAATAACATTCTCTGTAATGGACCTGAAGACTTCTGAGCCCAAATAATGCCAAGAAAGGCACAAAGGGAGGAAGATGAGGAGAAATATACAGATTATTATCATCCATCACTTTCCACCTGTCCATCTTGCAACCAAGAGTACGACGAGGTCCTGATCCTGCCTTGTTCTCATACCATGTGTGGTCACTGTGTAGCCACTGGAGAGAGAAGAAGCTCAGGTCAGCCTCTCCACCGGCACAGCGTCAGTCTGCCTGTCTGCTCTGTGCTGTGCCCCAGCTGTCGACGCACTGTGGAGCTACCATGCAGGACCTGGTCATCCGCCACTTCCTGTTTACCAAAACATCCTTCAGTGCGTCCGGCACACATCAGCGGGGAGATCCAGTCCGAGGAGGAACCATCTGAGGACCACTTTCAGCTTGTGGAGGTGAGAAATCCAAACTCAGGAGAGAAATATGTTTAGATGTGGTACTACAGTGCTAGAAACATACATCCCCTAATTCCCCAGACTTCTGTGCAGTAAATTAAATATGGCAAAACCAGGAGACAGTATATAATATGTAGTGACTTGTGATCCAGAATATACTTAGCTTTGCTCAATATGACTATACTGTGTGTCCCTTTATGTATAATTACATTCACTCCACCACTGCTGCTATACTTACAGCAGCCTCCACGCTGCAGAGATTCAACAGAAGGAAGCTCACACAGTTGTTTACACGGTGAGTATGATGATGTATTGAGAGCTCACCACATAATTCTCGGTCTCAACCTACTGTATCGTGTACACTCTCCTTACTTGACCCAGAATCCAATGCTGCTACATCCCCAGTGGATGGCGCCATAGACCTGCAAGAGGAGGACATGGCGAGGTCTGTCTTTGGTGAGGATTCAGACTTGATGTTTTTAATTCCCAAACAAAACATGTTTAATAGGTTTACAGTGTGTGTCATAATAGATGACATGTTTGGTTATTGTTAACAAAAACCACAAACCTTCTCTTCTTACTTTCATTTCATTTTCCCTAGGACTGCGTTTTGCTCTGGACTCTTCCAGTCTCCCCACAGCCCTCCGTCTCTCCAACAGCTCCCTCACTGTCACCTATCGCAGGCCTCAAGGCAACAAGGTGCAAAGGTCAAAGATGACATCTGGGCTGGAACTCCCACAAGTGTGTGGAGACGTCGTGATTGCACGGGGGCAATATTACTGGGAGGTGGAGGTCTGTAACAGCTCCATGTACAGGATTGGTAAGAAGTCACTTCAGTTTGTGCGGGTTGGTTTGATGCCAGGCTGCTTATTGCTTCCAGAAAACCTCACCGTTAGTCAGCAAGGCTGTGCTTGTTTAAGCCCATTTAAACACACACACACACACGTCATCAAACAACTATATAGGTCACAGTGCCACCAAGTGTTTAGAACACTGACAGAACATTGATCATGGGTTAAGCAACTTTGGGGGAAATCCAGTGCCTTTTGTCAAAGTACAGGACCAAGTCTCCCATACTGCATGTTCACTTGAACTTCATAATGACTTTTGTATTTTGAACTTCACCCTCAGTTTATGCACTTAAAAGCGGTACATCAGAACTTTTCTGACTGGCATTTCTGTGGACCCATGTAAAGCCCGACACCTGCTCTCACTGACGACATGGCTGCCTTCAGAAACAGAAGGAAAACGAACACATGGCCCACTTAATGAAATCGACACCTGCTTAAGTCTCCAATATCTTTAAGAATGGGACATTTTTTTCAGTTGGAAAATCTTTTGCACCACACTCCACAAAGAAAATCAGAAAGTGTTTATCCATCAATAAATTCAAATATTTTATCTTATGATGTACGGTGACTAAAAAACTCTATTTGGACATATTAAGCGACGCAAACTAAGCTAACAAGGCAGCAGTAGACCAGCAGCTCTAGTGTTGTCACAAGCTAAAAACATCCATTTTCTCAATGGACTTTGGTGCAGGAAAGTTAGCAGTTTACAAGCCTCCGCTTTCTCGTGATGGCGTGAAGTGAACACATGCTTATATTATTGTTGTTAAGCGTCTAAAGTCTGCTGATGAAATCCATGTTTTCTGTGAGAGCCAGTATATACATTATATATATATTATATTACAGTATATACAGTATATACAACCACATCACAAAACACCTGAACTAAACTTTTTGGACATTTTCAGGAAGCACATGGATGTGTGTGTGTTTTAAGCTGTTGTTTGTTCCTGTCTTTTCATGTTTTTTCTATTGTGATCCCAACACTGTCTCCCTTTGTCTGCACAGCAGATATTAGTTTATTAGAAATCCATTCATAGACATCACTTATAGATTGACCTGACCAAGGCTTAAGCGACATAAGCAGCTGCTTGGCAAATAGTGTGTGAAGAAGAAAAAACATTTTAACATGGTAAAGAAATCTAAATATATTTAGATTATTTAAAAAGTGTTGAGCTCAAGTTATTTGGTTTTATTCTGGAGTAGAAGATTTGCTCATTTAGTGCATAATTTGCACATCTGCTCTAAGTTTTAGAAACCAAAGTCATTAAACTGGTTTACTTGTGTAATTCAAGTGCACTATCACCACAGAGTGCAAATTAATACTAGGCCACTTTTGTGATTTTACTGCCCTTTAATGTTTAAAAAAAAACAAAAAAACAAAAGTGACACTGGTTTTGGTGAAAAGAACACAGCTATAATTAATGTTGTTTATACTGTTACATTTTAACAAGGACAGGCTACTCTGAGGTGCTGCTGCATGGGTTAGCATCAAAAAACAACATAGAGGCTTTGGCCAGCACTGACTATCAGCATAAAACTGTGACTCTGAGGTTGATAGAGAAGTATTTGGTTTTGCAGGTATTTGATTAAAGTATTGGACAATATTACACTGAGTTTTGACTTGGTGTTGTCAGATTGTCAGATTTCAGGTTTTCTGTAAATGCTGCTGAAATTAGCTTCCATTTTGTTTGTCTTTCTCAGGTGTGACCTCATCGGACGGTTGTTGTGGCTGGTGGCTGGAAAGGCAGAGTCGGTCTTTTTGGGTAGTGTATGACGGGAGCTGCGAGCCGATCTGCACTGTCCCGCCTCAGATCAAAAGCCTTGGGGTTTTCCTCAACATTGGGGGCGGGGCTCTGAGCTTCCACAACCCTGTGACCCACGAACACCTGGCCACGCTTCCTACCCGCTTCAGTGCCACCGGAGTGCGCCCAGCTCTGGGCCTGGGCCAGGGCTGCTTGAGGCTGCGCTGCTGCCTTCCTCCTCCTCCACACATCTTCCTCAGCAAGGACTCAACATACAAAGGACCTCGTGTCACTGGTGGAAGCCAGTGGCACAGGGAGATTCCCTTCAAGTCTGTGAGGAGAGTGATACAGCAGTTTGAGCAGCTGGCTGTGGTGGAATCAGACTCTGGCGTAATGTCCAGTTTTAGGTCATCTTCCTCAAACTTGTCTTCCCCTCCAGATCTGGGCAGAACCACAGGGCAGGAAGCTGCAGCTGAATGAGAAGGAACTTCAGAAACTTCCCTACTGCTACTCTCAGCAGTTTGATTTCTGGTTATCAATTGAAAGGCTAATTCATTTTTTTTTCATCTTGAGGGACTCTTGGTTGCCTCTCTCCACTCTCTGTGTGACCCCGGACCTGCAATTGTCTCCCTCTCCCCATCACACAGGACCTTCCTCTCCACCAAACATCCCCTGCTGGTTGGTCTCTGAGCTAGAATGAGTCCTCTATAATGTGAAGTGTGAGGAAACAGTGGGCTTTAAGCAGCAGGACTCCTGGGTTTATCTCTGTGTGATGGTTGTCAGACAGTAGGGGGTCCTGCAGTAGTACTGTGCATGTTCCTGTAAGTGTGTATATACAGGCACTAGCACTACCTCCAATGGGTGCATTTGCTCCATCACTCACACATTTTGCTGTGTTAGTAAACCAAGAGGGAACCATGTACAGGCGGCAGGGGTGGGCGATGGCGAGGTGCGAGTACAGTGACACCAACGGTGTCAACACGGAGCAGTGACAACAGGTGGTAACACACGTTTATCCCGCGGCCTCCCTTCGCTACAGGGCAGTAGGGCTGTCCTTTTCTGACCCTTTGAAAACCACAGGATGCCCATGACACTTCAAAAGAACAACAGAGAGCAGGAGGGACAGTGAGGGAGAAAGAGAAAACAGCATGCATGGATTAAAGGCAGCAGGTGATGAACTGGAAAGAAAGAAAGAAATGAACATAGGAAGAAGAAGCTCTGAATACATCGACTGTCCCATGCAGGCCACACTTCTGAGAATGTGTTCTCACAAGTTGTCTTGGCACATTGCAGTTAGTCTTGATTAACCACTTAGTGATCTCTGCATTTCAACCATCCTTGTTTACACTCCAGTCGTGAACACAGCATTTTTCCCTAGAGCAACAGTCATTGAAAATAGAAGTACCAGTGAGTACTTAATGGGGTACCCAAGCTTTTTTAAAGACAATTTTTGTACCCATTAAGTTAAGTTAAGTTAAGTTAAGTTAAATATCCAGCCCCAACTGGTCCATTTTTGGCACACTTCCCTTGGATTTCCCTTGGAGTTAAATGTTATGCTAAGATCACCCACAAACTTCAGCTGACTGGGTGACAGAAACACATCAGTCACTTGTGATTGGTGTAAATATTCCATGGAAGACGAGGCTCCTGGGAACAGTAGCGTACCTTTACTCTGAAGGCAGGGTGTGGGCTGTGCCCCATGGCCATGTAGCGTGAGTGTGAGTGAATGGGTCAGAATGGGTGAATGGAAAACACAGTGTACACAGTGTACAGTGTACAGTGGCGTTGAGTGGTCATCACTAGACTAGAAAACACTGAACCATTTACCCCAGCCCTTGACCTATCCCAGGATTTGAACCCCCAAACGAACCTGCGTTACAAGCCCAATTCCCTTCCCCTTGACCACTGGCTGCACCATGGCCACATAAAATTATGAAAGTGGAACATTTTTTATGTTTCATTTGGACTCACGGTGAATTAAAATGGTGTTTTAATATCTCAATTTGGAAATCTTTTCCTTGGCAACTAAGACCCCGTCTTGTGTCTTTTCATCATTGGCTTTTAGCTCCACACACCCCTGTTTTTTTTGCATGTTGGCCACAGACTCAATTGGACAGATTCTGGCAAAAGGAATGGTGAGAGTATAAATTTTTCCTCATTTTCTCCCCAATCCTCGGGGTTCCAAACCCCATTTTGTAGAACTTCTGCTGCCAAGGGCTATTTATACTTGGCACCTGTGGCAATGTTCATATTTATTTTGCCTGTGGCCACTTATGATTAAGAATAGTAGAGCCCATTGAAGAAATCATTTCTGTCTGTTCATGTGGCCTCTGTCTCTGTGGAAGGTGAACTCTTGGGAGTATTTAGTGAGACAACAAAAAACAAAATCATGTAAAATACATGAAATCAGTGAAGGAGGCTCCCTAATAACCACTAAATAACCTGAGAAAACATCAGACTGTCTCTCGAACCAAAATCCACAGAGAAAACTGACATATTTAGATCACTGCTGCTTTATCGCTGTGTTGTTTGATAGGTTTGAGTCATTTACAGGAATCTCAACAGAGGATTTCAAACACCAAAGTCACAAAATAACACATTTGAAATGACTGATGAGGCAGCAGTGGGTCAACAACTCCTGTGTGCCATTATTAGTGTATTAGTATGAGTTTAGTGCAGGAAGTGAGCAGTTTACAAAGATCTGTTTCCAGTCTGAAAAGACTTCATAATGGCAAGATAAATCAAGGGAACATATTCATAAAACGTTGACGATTTAAGCAGATGTCGATTTTGTTAGGTGAGTGTTTTTGTTAAGAGGAATAAAAGTGTTTTTCCTGGTGTCCCCACTGGTCTACATGTCTCAGGCTGGTTCCTGGTTCCTGGTGCCTGCAGCATGTCCATGCAGGGTTTGCCAGGGGCAGCCAACGTGACAGGACCCTATGATGGGCAAGGTATTTACCATGTGAGTCAAAATGATGGTAACATTTTATTTTGACACATTTTCATCTGATAAATGACATACAGTAGCCAGTAGACTAGACTTTGTGCTCAGATTAGATTATAATCCAGACCCTAAACAAAAGTGTCTGTTGACTATAAATACTATTTTTGTGTTATTAAGCATCACTGAGCTAGTTCTCTAGCATCTACTTCTGATTAGTCTGTCACTTGAATCAACAGGATCATGTCATCATATGATCACAAGTATGATCAATTCTTAGATTATCAGATGAAATCACAGATGACTTTAATTAAACCGTTACTTTATTATTTTCTTTTCATACCAAGTACCACCTGAGCTACTTATATAGAGCTCTTGAAGTAACAAGTTTATCACCAAGGTTAAAACACAGTGGTGTAAACAGGTCGAGCAAAGTCAGCTATGGACTTTTCACAGTGAGATCATTTGCTCTCTCATCATCCTCCTCTTCCTCACATGTACTTCACACACTGGAAAATAGATTAAGATGGAGTGAGCGATAAGGTGACTTTAATTATTTCATTTATTTTTTTGTTATTTGTTTAATTTTCTACGCACTATGGTCAAAATTCTTCAGCTCCACTCCGATCACATTTTCCTCCAAGTACGACCAAAGGAAGCTTGCACTGGTGGACTTGCATCTGTAAATGTGTAAATGTGTAAATGTGTCAGGACCATTTCCTTTTCAATGTTTCAAGTCTCTTGTTACTGTATACAATGTATTTGTACTGATTTACATCCATTTATTTTGTTTATATTCTCTTGTGTCTCTTCTCTTCATGGACAGCACTTTGAAGTGTCTTGTTGTTGAAATGTGGCAAATAAACTCCACGAGTCATTCAGAGGCAAATGCATGTGGGTTTTTTTTTAGTTTTTGTTACCAACATTCTTTTTATTGATTTCACAACATAACAGTTATAAAGCACTTATATGCATTGAACAGACAGTTCTTAGTTGGGGGTGTGGTTCAATGAAATGGGCAGAGGGTTACTGTTTACACATCTCCTGGCACATCCATCACACGTGTCACATCTATGAAGGGCTCCCAGATCTGGTGAAGTTGATATTGTTGATGTTTTATCGTTGCAGCGTTGTAGATAGCTCAGACAAACATCTGCCTACTCTTGGTCTTCTGATGAGAAATCTACTCTCTTTAATCTAATCTAAAATAAACAGCTGTGGCACTAAGGGTACTTCAATCGGTCAAATGTTTCACTTCTTGCCAGAATACAATGGAACAGTGAACCCTTCAGGTTCTTGCATTTGATACATATATCAGGTATGGCTCTATTATATCTGTTATCATATTATGTGGACTTATATATGTTCTCATTGACCAGTTGTATTGCAGAAATGTCAGGCTAGTATTAGTAAATGCACATTTACTCCACATGGCAGCAGGAGTTAGTGACTTTGAAAACTGTTTTTTAGCTACAACAATAAAATACTGTGTCTTAAGAACAGTAATGTAATAGACCGTTTTTTTTTTTTAATTCTGTCAACAACTGTGAATACAATTATTGATTTTCAAATGATCTACCATTGAATTTTTGTGTCATTTTTATACATTAATTAACTTTTTTGGAATTATTATTATTACTTTTTCAATACGTCATTAAAATACACAGTATAATAATGAAATGCTAATACTAATGACAAAATAATAATTATTTATTTATAGATTTATCTAAACAGATTGCTTAATGTAGGGGGCCCTCAGGTCCCTTTGGCCTTCAGGTACATTGTAACGCCCCTGTTCACGCTACATTTTAGGGAGTAACACACTTTTCTCCTCGTCTACATATTTTTGTCATGATCCAATTTCAGGTCACCGACTGTAAAAGAGCTGCTTGGTGCATCTTCATAGTGTTTCTGGGCAATTTCTTTCTGCAGTAATTAAAAATTGTAAAATGTGGTATTATATTACATCTAAGGTTATAATATCTCTCAGCTCCGTTGAAGTAAAGACGAAAGCAAAGTAAATGTAATCATGTGTCATCTCCTACAATGATACAACCCTTGTATGACTAACATTAAATCTATCAAACACATGAATACAAAAATAGAGTTAAATCAATGATATGTTTATATAAGCCCACGCAGCACACCTGCTCACATCCAAACATCATCATGTGAAAAATGATGATTGATGTTCCTGATAACTGTGTTTGTCATTCATCCTCTGATGTTACCTCTGAAAATGGAGTTTAAAAATACTTTCAGCAAAACGAACAGACCCCATTATTACTGCACCATGCACGTGCAGTTTATGCAACAGTCTGCAGGACTCTCATGAAAACATGACGTCACTATGTTACAGGACTTCAACTATGATACCAGTCAAACACGTGTTGTTGTTTTACTCTGTCGCTGCGAACAAAGCGCTTCATTATTGAGTGTCTTCTTCAGCTGTAAGCACACAGGTGTCAAAATAAACCAGTACATTTGGAGGCTCGCGCTAATTGCTGCAATAATGACTGTCACACCACTCTCTCGCTCTCTCTCTCTCTCTCTGTGTCTCTCTCTCTCTCTCTCTCTCTCTGTCTCTCTCTCTCTCTCTCTCTCTCTGTTCTCTCTCTCTGTCTCTCTCTCTGTTCTCTCTGATAGATCTAGTGTCTCTCTGAAGTTTCGACCGTGTCTGCGTCAGTATGAATAAACATACACTTCTCTCTGCAAGACTCCCGCCATGCATTTACATGCAGGGGGAGGAGGGAGGAGGTAGGGGCCCCCCACCCCATCCACACCCCACCCCTCCTCCTCCTTCTTCTTTTTCTGCTGAGAATTAGCTTCACAAGTGAACGCATGCAGTGCGCCGCCTCTTATTACCATCATTATCAGCATCAGCATAACAGTGAGTGCGTGGAAACTGTGCTGTAAACGCTTTAAAGGTCTTTTTGTTGCTCTGTCATTTGAGGGCCTTTTTTTCCTCTATGAGGTACATCCTGCGTTTTTACTGATATGCAACAGTGATGAGGATAAATGAAGTGTGTGTGTGTGTGTGCGTGTGCGTGCGTGCGTGTGTGTGTGTGAGGACCAGGACACGCATAGGGAGTGAGGACATTTTTGGGAAAGTGGGGACATTGTGGCTGGTCCTCACATCTTTAAATGGGTGTTGGGGGTTTAAACCGTGATTGTGGGAATAAAATTGGCTGCGATGAATAAAGTTGGGGTAAGGGCCTAAGGAAAGTATTACGTCATTAGTGTCCTCACTAAGTATACTGCACGATAATGTGTGTGTGTGTCTGTGTGTTGTGGGACATATATATATGTCTAATATAAACATTAACCTTGTCAGGACCAGTAGTCCTCATGGTGACCAAAACCTGGTCCGAATGATCTCAGAACCTAATTTCTGAGGAACTGGTGAACACCCCTAATTTATCTTCAGTTTGGCCTGTACAAATGAAGTCTTCACAAGGATATCATCTCTCCCCCCCCCCTCTCTCTCTCTTTCCCCCTTTTCTGTGTGCGTGCGTGCGTGTGTGTGTGACCTCACTTCTCCTTGATCTGATCATTTGTGGCGTTAAAGATCATTTTCCAGCAGCTTCTCATAATGAGTCGCCTCCTTTAGATGTCTGCGCATGATAGAACCTCACTCTCTCTCTCTCTCACACACACACACACACACACACACATTACATGCGTGTTTGGAATGGAATGCGCTGGGAAATGCTCAATTATGTATATCATGGCAAATCTAAACATGAGCCAGAAATCACTTCAGGAATATATCAAACGGAAATCACATAAGGTCTAATGAGTGTATTTTATGTGTTGGTGCCACACATCATCCTATATATACTGTATACTGTCCCAGGGGTCTATTTTTAACTGATATAAATACACCAGACTGCTTTCATTCACTATGAACAAGGCTTGATGTAAAACACATCATGTACGTCATGTTGGTGCACAACGTTTCTGTGATGAGTAACAGGTGTGTGTGTGTGTGTGTGTGTGTGTGCGCGCGCGTGCGTGCGTGTGTGTGTGTAAGAGAGCGAGAGAGAGAGAGAGAGAGAGAGAGAGAGAGATGCACATCTGCCAGAATATGGTTGAATATTCACACCTCCCACTCAGACCAACAAACAGGATGCGGTTCCACTGAGTGTGTGTGCGCCGACAGACAGACTTGGGGAGGGTGGTGGTGCAGGGTGTGTATGTGTGTGTGTGTGTGTGTGTGGGGGGGGGGGGTTAAACAGTCGTTTATGACCCGCAAAACGGGGCCGTCTGACGGACCAGAGCAAATACACAGACAGAGCCGAGAGTGAAGTCTATACTGCATGTTGATCCAGATGCTGCTTCCTTCATGGATGATACTGTCCTCGAGTACACAAACACGCACAGATCCACACTCATGCGTGAGAGCAATGATGTCACGTGTGTATCTGTAAAATCCCTAAATATCAGTGAATCAGCTGGACGTGTACATTGTGTCCTGGATGACCAAGAATCTTCACAGATGTCTGCACAGCTGTCTGTTCTCCTGTAGCTTCTCTCTCTCTATATATATATAGCTATAATATTTATTTATTTACACATTTTTAAAAAGCAGGACATCGTGCCTTCGTCTAATTATCCCCCGATTGGATTCATGCGTTTGCTATACTTCGTGGTTAATCGAATTTATTGGGCCGTAACCTTTGGCTGCACGCAATGGCCAACAAGTATGAACCCAAATCCATCAATATAAAAAAAACTAAATAAAAACTTAAAATATAGTTGATTTCGTTGCCTTAAGATGAGGTATGAGCTGCATTCCTCGTGTTTCGCTTTACAGAAACAAAATCCCTTTAGAAAAACATGAGATTAGATCGTGTTCACGCGAGGAAACGGAAAAAAAACACAGGACGCGACAATAAAACATTCATTCCAAATGTCCAAGTAACGCTGATAAACTCGGCATGTCATTTTGAGTTTAAATATTGTTTCAGAAGGAGACAGATCTCCCCCAAAAACTAACAACAAATATGCGTCATCTGAGCAGTGTTGATGCTGGATGCGGATTACATAGTGGATTCGTCTGCATGGAGAGTTGTTTTCATCAAATCATGTTTTATTTTTCATGATCAGTCTGATCACGAAGTACAAGACAGAGAGTCGGAATGTAAATGAGCTCCAATACACAACATCCGTGTAATAATAAGTGTACTGTGCTCCAATAGACATGTTAGCATCCAGTCTGCCTAATGAATCACTGTGCAGCGCGGAAGAAAAGCGTCGCTTATCACCCGATGATGAACCGCAAACAGCCCATCATTGACTCCCATTGTTGCGGGGGGCGGTGGGGGCGCGCGAAGCTCCACACCTGCGTGGAAGTGGCTCCCACAGGCCACATAATGTGACACGTTAAGAAAAATGACACCTTCTCCTCTTTACACCTCGACCCCGCACTTTTGGCACAAAACCAATTAGACTTTGGCACGTTTTTACGCGAGGCTTTCGTATAAAAACAGGGTTTAGAGTCTCCAGAGACGCTTATTAAGATGCAGACGTTTTCTTGTTGTTGTTGTTTATTTTTTTAAATGACAAGTGAACAGTTTATGCTGCCTCACAGTGAGTTATTAAGTAGGATGTGGAGCAAACAGCAAAAACTAGGATCATTTTAACTGTAGACATGAGGACAACACTTACAGGAAGCTGTGCAAATGTATTATCATCATTTAAGGTGATTATGATCAAAATCCCTAATCAATCACTCCTTTATTCCTAACATTTCAGCCATATAATAAGCCTGACCCTTCCCGAACCCCTTGAAATAAATCACCCAGAGAAGCACTACAGTAATGTAAACTTGAACCGCAGAGCGTTTGTCCTGGTCCCAGAGGGACCCCCGAGAGGAACTGGACTATTGCTCAACTCACTCTGTTTTGTTTGGTGGGAACGTTTCCCAGATCTAAATAGGCTCTAATAAATTTCTCTTGTTGTTGATGTTGTGAAGCACCACACTGGCCACAGTGAGCTCTGAGAGATTTGAGGTGAAATTACTTTTGGCACCTGTAACCATGTGAGGGGGCCCCTACAAATTTAACCAAGTCCTAATATATGGGATTTGAAGCAGACTCCTCTAGGTACAGGCTTCTCTTGGCACGCCAAAGGAAACAGTGAGGTCTGTAGGAGGACAACGGCTTGCAGAGGGCCAGGAAGAATTGAAACGTGTTGCTTTGAGGCATTCCAACTATTTTCATTTGTTTCTGTTAAGTCACTTAGGTCTCGGCTCTGAACACACTTGAAAAAATAGACGTTTGCAGCCATGCAGCCACAGCAGCAGACACTCACACATTCCTTACTGTACATGATGTGGAGATTCACACTTTTCACCACACACAATTGCAGATGTTCCTTCCTCACTCTCTCCAGTGAGCACTGAGGTGGTCTACTACTACAACAATAACAACAAGGATATTACAGCATTTCGTTTAAATCTGAATAGAACAAGTAAATATAAACTGTCTATTATTTTCACGTTGAATAGAATTTATTTTTAATCAATAATCGAGAGGCTTTACACAGAGGTTTTGGGGGCCCAGGCAAAAGTGGCCATGGGGGCCCCTTTTTGGAGACTACACCACCATGACACCCTAAATCTTAAAGTCATTGCCTATTCATTTGCTGTGTATGTATAAATAGTTTAGACAGGAGGTTGTCAGTGTAGACGTTTTACATTTATAAAAGGGACTTTCTCACAAATGGACTCCAAAACATCACCATTTTCCCTTCACATGTGTTCATTCATTCATTTTCATTCATTCATTCACTCTGAATCACCACCAAACACAATCTAATCGTTTCTTCCTTGTGCTATAACCTTCCTCCCACCCCCCAAAAATCATCCAAACCTGTCTTTTACTTTTTGAGTCAAAACAAAAATAAAAACATGGTGAGAACAGAAGCAAGACGAGCATCTATCAGCAACTCTCCCTTAGTTACTATATAACTCATGTTCACTTGTGTAGAGTCTGTGTGATGTAATATACACAGACACAGACTCGTTTCCATATCTTTAGAGTGAATGTGAATTGATGCGAGGTCGTCCATTTCCTTCTCCATCAGCCTCCCCCAACCCCCATCCCTCCCATCAACCGCCCCCCACACACCTCCTCCTCCTCCTCCTCCTCCTCCCTCTCCTCCTCCTCCTCCTCCTGGCCGGTGGCTGCTTCAGGCTGTCAGGGAAGCAGGACTATAAAACAGGGAGGGACGGGACCGTGGAAGAGGACAGACACACCACCTTCTGTCTACGGAAAGAAAGGAAAGAGGAAAAAAAGAAAATCGAATGCTTGTCCAGAACTCGGGGAACTGTGGACACTTTGGAGGATATAAGGACGAAGCTGACATCTTCTTATTGTCAGAGAATCAATTCATCGACCGGGGCTCTTTAAAAGTACGGAGCACTTGAGAGGTTTGAGGGAAATCTTCAGTGGAGAGAAGGAAAGAGAGAGAGAGAGAGGGAGCGAGAGAGCGAGAGAGAGAGAGGAAGTTTTGGGATGCTGCTTCCCCGCGCGCTCCGTTCCTTGCTGTGCGTCCTGAGCTGCGCGTGGCTGCGCACCGGAACGGCCTCGCGGCTCAAGTCTGCCGCTCTGCCCATCCAGTCAGAGAGAGAACCGCTGCCCTTCAAAGGCTTGTCAGGTAAGAAGACACAGACCGTGACCTCATACAGCGCTGTGACGATGATGATGGTGATGATGGTGATGATGCACTCAAGTTAAACATGTGTGGTTTTTGGATTTGGATCATTCCTGCGACAGTAGATCTTTAGGGCCGGACCAAGCATTTATGGGGCCCCAAGCAGAATTAGATTTTGAATGAGTTTTTTTCCAGTGGGGGGCAGTAGTGAGCACAATAATACAAGTGTTGTCCACAAAGCAAAAATGATTCAGTTGTGATGCTTTCTCTGTTATGTGCAGTGAAGAAGCAGACATGTTTTCACATTTAAGAAGCTGAAAAATCAGAAAACTCTTTTTACTTACTTTAAAAAAAAGCACCTGATTAATTGATTATCAAAATGGCTGACAATTAATTTAGTACTCGATTAATAATTGTAATAACACGAGTAATTGTTTCATTAGTTGCTACATAAGTAATTGCCATATAATTTATTATAGTGTTCTGAAAGTTGAAAAGCAGGTGTGTGTTAGGTCTGGCTATGAATTCCTATAAGTTTAAAGTGACTTTCTTGTAACTGTTCCTTTACCCCCCCCCCCCCCCCCCCCACACACACACACACACACACACTATAATAACACACTTACCCAATTTTCTTGAATTTCCACACGGGCTTCACCCCTGAAGCGTCCTGTAATTGCCAGTGTTGCTCATGTGTAAAACTAGCGGCAAACATCTGAGTCATAACCACAACGAATGCCATTTGATTCACGTGTGAAAAAATAAAAGCCACTGTGGTTTTTGTAAAGTAACTGTGGGAAGTCCACGTCCACGTCCAGCGTCCGACGCCTCAGCGTGGACGCGGCTCAGCGCTGGAAAGTGCAATCAGTCTACTTTTCCATTCCAAGTGCCCGGCTCCTCTGGGATGATTTATTTGAGCAGAGGCAGAGGTGGCAGGCGAAGCGAGCGGCTCACAGTTTGGCTGCGTTTAACTGGAGCGAACTGTTTAAAGTGTGGAGTCACTTTAATGAAAGAATAATGTGAACCAGGCCGGTGGCAGTGACAGAGGCAGGTCGTGTCCGGGGCGGTAACATCGTGTATGTGTGCAATGAAAATAGAAAATGTCACACAAACTTAGTGCATTGACACACAATTTAAGCAGAATCCACAAAACGTTTATATCATTTTGGCTTTTTATCTCCACAGAACTGACATTTTGGGAGCCCTTAAATGCTATTTTTGGTAATCGCGAAAAACGATTGCAAAAGGCCACCCTTACGTTTTTGTTTATATGCTTGTTGCTCTTGCTATCTTCCTCATTATTGAATTTTTGTTATTGTTGTTATTGTCTGGATTCAATTTCTGTGATTGTTTCAAATAACAAGAAAAATTAGAATGCAAAAAATGCTAGCCATGCAAGCTTCAGGTCTTCTTCTCCATTTTTGGTGTAATTTTGACGCAGTGTTACAGCACCACATACAGGATGGGAGTATATACTGCAGCTTTTAGAGCTGAGTCTGGTGTGTGCAGGTATGTGAGGACATTTCCTGAAATAATGCATGTTAATTTTTCTAATTTCAAAGTTTCTGTTAGGCCTAAATGAAGTGCTACACGTATAAGACCATCATGTCATGTGACTTGTTGATTTAAATGATCTCTGTTAGTTTGTGTGTTACCCACAACACGACTCATTTTTAATTAGTGAACACAATTCACACAGCTTGTAAACTTAAGTTTCAACAAACTGGATTCATTAGTGAGTTATCAAGTTATGTAAACACAATTTCAAAATCCTCAAAAAATATATATATATATAGATAAAGTGTGCTATTATAACTTCTTGACTTAAGTTTGAATGGACATTATTTATTTGTGTGTTGTCAACTCAAGTACTTAAGTTTGCCCAACCACTTTCTCTTTTTATTTTTACTGTGTGTGTGTGTGTGAGAGAGAGAGTCCCAGCCCTTACAGCCACTTATTCTAACCACAAACATCACTATAATATTCCTGTAGTAACTCAGCACGCCTAACACTTAATTATGATGGCAGTATAGTAATAACAACACTAAAAGCCATTTTTATCTCCAGTAAAATCAATATGCAACCAAGTCCCTATATATTAGAACAGTGATGTGTTTTTTTACGGCCCGCACACTGGATTTAAAGTGAAACTACTATAATTTACTGCTTTAAAGTGGAGTTACAGGCTGTGCACATCCACACTGGGCCAGGAACTGCTGCCCCACTTATCTATGCGGTTACTGCTGAAGAACCAAGTTAGTTCCGACATGACTGTGTGTTTTTGTTACGTTAGTTCAGACACCGTCCTCCATAATGTTAAAATATGTGTTTATCATATAGAGTTCATACCAAACTGCATTTTGTGCATTTCTGGGAACTTCTGACCGTGTTTTTTCAGTGGAAAATTGAATTGATCCTTTCCTCATGGATCATTTATGTGGGACAGGATACAATGTTGAGTCCAAAGACTCATGAGGCATCCAGGGAGTTTCAGTCGCCTCCAACATGCCTGGGCAGTGAGCGATGCAGGATTTATTTGTTGAAAATATGAAAATATGTTCAATGGTCCGGTCTGCATAGTTTGTCATGCAGCATGTGGCCTGACACTTAATAAAAGCCAGAGAGTTACATTTTGTTTTTACAGTCGATTGTGTAAGTCAGGTCATCACTGTGTCCGTCCCTGCAATTCAAGCGTCGTTTAAAAGGACAAAAACCTCATGTGTAATTGCACAATTTCCCATGGCTTCTAATCAAGATTGCCTCCAGTTTGGAGGACTGTGATCATAATGTTTGACCTTGAAGACGACATGTGTACTCAGCAGTGTTTGTCTGACAGGATGCTCATTCGGAGGACGCTTCTACTCCCTGGCCGACACGTGGCACCCAGACCTGGGGGAGCCCTTCGGCGTCATGCACTGCGTCCAGTGCCACTGCGAACCAGTAAGTGTGATCTTAAGCTACACTCTCCACACATGACATGTTCATACATGCACTCATCGCAACATTAAAACTCATCATCAGTGCAGGTGAAATAGTAAATAGTGGAGAATACAGGGGTCATTTGTTCAATGTTGCCTAGAAATTAAATATGTTTTTTCACCTTTGCTGAAGTGGTTCCCCTTCTGTGGAGTCCAGCATGTTTGTTGTAACCCAGAAAGGACATGTCATATGAGTTAGTGGCACACAGTCAGCATGAGAACTTCACCATGACACTATGGTTTCTGGCTGGAGAACTGTTTGTCAGCGACTCCCTCAGAAAGTCGCTTACAAACAGAAAATCTGCATTTTAAGCTCCTGTGGACACAGGAGCTGCTGGTCTAAGTGTCATTTTGGTCAATCTGAACAAAGGTTTTCAAACATGGAAATTCCCAAATAAAGCATTTGAACTCACAAATGGAGGCGGACCAAGAACTCCTGTGGGCTGTAAAGTCAAATCAGTGATTTTGGTGTGGGGGTGTAGGTGGTTTACAAAGCAATTCTGTAAACTTAAGTTTCCAGACAAAAAGGCTGAGTAATTATGAGACAAAGTGCATGGAAAACACATTCTTAAGATATTATTCACTCTATCATGTTGGTTTTCCTGGTGTCTCCACCGACAACCTTGTTTCTAATTTGAGTGTTTATTGATTATTTCTTTAAGCAGAAGATGCTGCTGAAAGTATTTTTCTCTATTATCACATTCAATGTTCATTTTATTTTCCACTACTGTTTCTTCTATTTTAATTCCATTCCTCAGTTTATGCACTTATGACTTTTTCTTTTTGATTTATACCATTTGTGTGCAGTATATTGTTTTTGATCCTCCACTTTTAGATCCTCACAAACCTCACAAAACTCCAAATAGTTGGTGCAAATAATAAAATGCCAATAAAATGGATTCTTCAGTCATTCCTTTGCCACATGTTGATAATCTACAACCGTTAACCAGATGGACTGAGTTTGTTGTATATGACACACACGCGTTTTCTTTCCTCTTGTGCAGCAAAAGAGTCGTCGTGGCAAGGTGTTTGGGAAGGTCAACTGCAAGAACGTCAAACAGGACTGTCCCAAACCCAACTGTGATGACCCGGTCCTCCTGCCGGGCCACTGCTGTAAAACCTGCCCTAAAGGTACTGGTCCACCTCTGTCTCTATGTTCAATCAATCAATCATATTTCTCTACCTTCAATCTCCTGTTGCATGCACAGATTTGTTGATCTGCTCGTTAGTCTTCAGAACAGCTGCTGGATTCAGTTGATTTCCCATTCAAATGGACATTTTCTCTAAATGAATTCACCTCCCATCTATTCAGCCACATGCTGCACCACACACACACACACACACACACACACACAGGTTGGTTTAGTTATCCTTCTAAGGACACTGCATTGACTTCCATTCATTTAAACAACACTAAATCCTGAACCACGCAGTTAATGCGTAACCCTAACATAAGCACAACTCAAATCTTAGCCCTAAACATGACCAGCTCCTCAGGAATGAGGTTTTGCCTCATTAGGACCAGGTTTTGGTGTCAGAAAAGGTCCTAAACAGGTAAAAAATACAAGCGTGCACACTCTGGGTGGGTCAGCATGCTGCACTATTATTCAGTAGATTGGGTGTTTTTTTGCCATGTGTTCTGGTAATGGAAAGTAAAGGTAAAGCACTGTGTGTGTGTGTGTGTGTGTGTGCACGGGCCAGAATTATGTGGTTGAGTTTTAAGGAAAAGGTTGAGTGTGTTTGTCTTACCTTTGGCACCAAAGCATCTGTGTGTGTGTGTGTGTAAATGATGGGAAATGATGCGTGTTTGTGCGTGTGTGTGTGTGTTTGTGTGTGTGTGTGTATAATGACTGGTGCACCTGAGGATTCAGTAGTGTTAAGTGGAGAGAAGTGAGAGTGACATTGCCCAGAAGTCCTGCAGTGTGTCTAGTGGAGGAGAGCAAATGAGGGGGAGGGAGGGAGGGAGGGAGGGAGGGAGGGAGGGGGGATGATGCGATTTAAAGTGTGTGTCCGTGTGTGTGTGTTTGTGTCACACACCAAGACAGAAAGCAGAAGGTCCAGCTGAGCACTTTGGAACATTTAGGTGGCTACAGTGTGTGGCAGTGTGAGGTTTTGAGGTTTTAATTCTCAGGAGAGTGTGACCGTGTCTTTATTTGGCCAAGTGAGCACTGTGTGTGTGTGTGTGTCTGTGTGTGTGTGTGTGTGTTGGTGTGTTGAGGTCTACACATGACATCAGGATGCAAACAGTGTGTGTGGAACAGCGGATCATTGTTGGACTCACACGCCAGTGTCACTCTCAATTCACCTCGTGCTTTTCTGCAAGAGCCGGGTGGGTGGGGCTGAAACTGAGCAACTGTCTGACACTTGTCCACACATGTCACAGTGTTCTTGTCATAAACAGGCTAATTAATGCAGAATGTGTTAATTCAAAAATAAGGTATTTGCTGACGAGAGATTAAAACTGGCCTAAAATGTAATTCCACGTTCGTTAGATGAACCAGAATCAGACATTAATTAAGTTGAAATGAATTAGATTAAGCCATCATTTGAAATTAAATTAAAGTTTGAATTACCAATTAATTCAATAAGAATTTGACTTTGTCGTCATACGTTTTTTTCCATAAAATAATAATAAATAAAATAAATAAATAAATGAATGAATGAAACGTGAAATCAGATGAAATTAGTGTTAATTCCGCTGAGATTTCACAGGCCAATAACACTTTATTCACTTTACACATAGAAAAATGCAAGTGACAGCTTATGTAAGTGCTTTTCTCCTCCTCCCGTCTTTAGGTGGTGATGACACAAAGCAGACAGACTCGGTTCTGGAGAGCTTTGACTTTTTCCATGAGAAGGGAAAAGAGAAGGAGGACGACCTCCACAAATCTTACAACGACAGATCGTACCTGAGCTCCGAGGACATGGGCCCTGGGGAGAGTCGCTCCGGTGAGCAGAGAATGCAACACATGCTTTAAATAAAGCACTCTTACAAGAATCAAAAATAATATATATAATATGATATTTCTATGTATATAACCGGACTCCTGTGTTCTCCTGCAGACTTTGTAGCACTGTTGACCGGCGGGACAGACTCGTGGAGCTCCAGCGGTGTCGCCAGAGCTCGCTTCTCTCTGACCAGAACCAGCCTGGCCTTCTCCATCACATTCCAGAGGTACAACGCACACTAACTTCAGCTATATCTCTATATTATCTGTTCCCGAGCAAAGGTTCTTTATCCATTGCCAAGAACCAACCTTAGACAACTTGGCTGCCACGAGGGACACAAATCAGCTTTTTAGCCACAAAAGGCACACCTAATAAAACATGGGCCATCATAAGTTTGCTGCTTTTTGTCTGTATTCAACAGTCTTTTAATGATTATATGCAATTATTTGTGTCACATCATGAGCTGCTCATCATCCATAAGAAAGTCCTTAGAGAGAATTAACAATTGTAACACCACAGCACACAGTAGCTCTACTGCTGCCTCCATTAGTAAGTTCAAATGTGCTATTTTGTGCCTTTGGTGCTTTAAAATTCATGTTTAAATAAATAGGGGCTGTTTAATTTAATAAACCTATTAAATGGACTTTGGTGCAGGGAGTGACTCAAGCTGTTTAACAGCAAGATGATGTTAAGATGTCATAGACTGAAGCAGGTATAAATGTTATTGCATGATCATTGTGTTTAGTGGCTACACCACGTTTAAAATGCAGCTGAAGAAAAATGTTCCTCTCATTAAAAATCTGTCCGATCTCGTCTCTCCCCCCCCCCCCCCCCCCCCCCCCCCCCCCGCTGTGCAGAATGGATCGTCCCAGTAAAATAATCTTCCTGGATTCAGATGGGAGCATGGCGTTTGAGTACAGGGTCCCCAAGGGACAGTCAGACATGGTAAGACATCCCATAAATAAAATTGAAACTCATTTATAATCTTTCTTCTGTGTGTGTGTGTGTGTGTGAGAGAGTGAGAGAGTGAGAGAGATTTTAAGTACCGGTTTGATAAATGATCTCACTCCACGACTCTGTGCTCAAACCTCTTCTCTCATAACTCACCCTACAATAATAAATGATATATTTAGATATGCACACGCATACACACTAACCGTTTTCCTTCACTGGCTCTTTGTAAACATCATAAACTCTGTGTGATTGCTCCAAACATCAACCAGCGCTCATGCACTCACTCAGTCACCGTCACACACACACACACAGTGTAACAGTCGTATCCACGCATGCACGTCGGCAGACTCCCAGAGCTCTGACTCCGTCACTGCACATCATTTCCTGCCTGTATGCACACACAGCGCTCAGTGACCCCCCAAACACAGGACCCAGAAACTGTCAAGCAGCAGAAAACCTCAGAGAAAACACCCCGGGGCAAACAGAAGATTGTGCTGGAGGGTGGTGGTGGTGGTGGTGGTGGGGGAAAGAGAGAATTGTTCACACATTACATCACTGCCTGAGCAGAGAATGGCTTATTAAAAAGGAGATTACCTCCTGAACTCTGAGCTATGAAGCGCAGGCTCACTGCCACGTTTCTTTCCTGCTGCTTTCACGTTGAAGGTTTATGCAACAGTCGCACGTGTATTGAAATGTTAGCTCAAATATGACTTGATGTGCCCGTAAACTAGTTCACAGTGTTATAGCTTCACGCTCTCTCTCTGTGTGTGTGTGTGTGTGTTTGCAGGTCTGTGGAGTCTGGAAGAACCTGGCCAAGCCTCTAATGCGACAGCTGCAGAGCGAACACATGCGCGTCCGCATGACTACAGCGCCGAGCAGACGAGAAGACGTGGAGGGAAAGATCATCAAGCACAGAGCTCTGTTTGCCGGTGTGTATATGTGTGAAGAATGTAGCATTATTCATGTTTTGGGTAAATTCACTATTTACACATGAGCGGACTTGTATACACTCTGCTGTAATCTTAAAACGCCATAGATGGATGAACGTGGTGAAGAACGAGGGACGTTGTTTACGTCTGGTGACATTGTTGTGTTTTCGATACGTGCAGAGACGTTCAGTGCGGCGCTGACATCCGAGGAGGAGAACTCAGGCATGGGAGGCATCGCCATGCTGACACTGAGCGACACCGAGAACAACCTGCACTTCATACTCATCCTGCAGGGCCTCATCCAACACAGAGACACAGGTGAGCGGCGCGGGGGGAGTCAAACACGTGTGGGGGAGGAGCTGCAGGAGCTGTTTCTCACACTGGACACTTTGTATCTTCCTATCACATTATTGACGAAATGGTTTGATCATTTACAGCCCTGATCCGTCAAAATGACGGCTTGTAAATAAGAACGTTAGTCAGATTATTCCGACCTTGACCTTCTGTTATATAAAGTCCAGATAGTGCGTTTGTTTCTTTTGCAGTGAGAGATATTATATAATATATATATATATATATATATATATATAACATAATATATAATTATATTATAATTATGCATCACATTTGTCACATTGTTACATTGCTCTCTTCTCGCCAGGTCAGGTCAGTCAGTTCAGATTGACATTTTAATCTCAGTGAGATTTGGAGATTTGGAGTGTATACAAATTATTATGTTTTATGATTAGATTTAATATCATTTCCCCGGGTCTTTTTTTACTCTGTGAGGCTGTTTGTGCTGATGTACTTCAGGACATGTATAATTATCCAAATGTGTAACACATATTCTGCTCCTGTAAAGAAGAAATAAATAGCCTATGAAATATGTATAAAAACCTAAACCGAATAAGACAAAAGCAGATATTTTAATCCCACAAGGGAAGAAATAAATGATCCCACAACACGACTGAGTCAGAATTTAGCTTCAAATGACACTTTCCCTTTATTTATTTGTCGGCTTTTAGCTTAAAATATGTCCCCACAGCTGACATGACCGCTGCAGTGTGGCCATCACTCATGTCGTGGTCACATGACAGCGGTGGTGCGTGTCTCTCTCTCTCTTTACCATCTGTGTTTACTGAGGCATGAACATGATATTCAGGGAGGTTTGGATCACATTGGGTTTTCCTTTTTCCGTTTTATGATTTCTGATCCAGGCAAGTATCAGATTAACTTGTGCTGTGTCAACAAAGAGAGGATTATTTGATCAATTTCATATTTAGACAGTCCACTGGCTCCAGAATCACCTTTTTTTGCATGATTTCAGTCAGTTTTTTTACATTAAGTACATGTTTAAAGTATAAACTTGTTGAAGTTTTGAATTAACATGATATTTATAACCCACACTAATTTGTAAACGGTGCTTCTCTCTCCTCAGAACCTCTTTTGGTGCCCATCCGTGTCCAGCTTGCGTACCGTCAACACATCCTGAGGGAGATCCGAGCCAACGTCACGTCTCACGTGAGTCATTACGTCGACATTGTCTGAGGCCTGTCGCCGATGTTTGCTGCAAATATATGAGAGTGCTCAACACTAAGAGGAGAAAAGAAAAGAAATGGTTCAGTGTGTTCCCCTGCATGTCTCCCTGCATGGCATGGGAACAGTGTTATCTGCAGGAGGAGCAGGGGGAGGAGGAGGAGGAGGAGGAGGAGGAGGCGCGGTGTTGTTGTTGGTTAGGAACATATGACACAACAACTTCTCTCCACCGCACCTTCCCTCTCTGAGACGGATGTGGCTCGGTCACCACATCCTAGCGTTCACGTCGCCGCCGCCGCTCTGATCACAGTTAACTACCCCGAGACGTGACGAGAGGAGGGAGAGAAAGTTTGTGTGTGAGAGGGAGAGAGGGAGGGCGAGAGAGAGGGAGGGAGGGAGAGAGAGAGAGGGAGAGAGGGAGAGGAGCTTTTCAGCAGACAGATGTGAGCGAGGGATGAGAGACACAGAGGAGGGAGGGGGGAGGTAGAGAGGATGGACTGCGCACACACTCCACACACATGTCAGTGGTTAGTGGTCTGTGGGCTGAGATGGATGGGGGGGCGGGGGGTGTTGGGGGGGGCGGAGTGATGAAAGGCGGGCCTGTTTTTAATTCTGCCAGGAATTGCATGAAGAGCCGATGCAACCCTTTTCAGGCCCAGTGGTGAGAGAAAAGTGTCTGTGAAAAAACCATGACCTCTGCGAGAGAGACACTCAGAGCTGAAGTGCTGAGTCACCTCGAGTGGAGCTGAGTCATCACAGACAGACGCGTACAAACACAGCACACATCACGCTTCTTTACCTAGATTTTTCAACATTAATGGTGACCGTGTTGCTGCTGCAGCTGATTTACACCAGCGCTCCATATATATCCGTCCTCACCTCAGTTTCCCCTCATTAGTCTGTCCGTTCACTTCCCTCTAATATAAGTCACCCTTCCTCTCTCTGTGTTTTGGCCTCTCACCACATGGATTTATGGCACATGTATATTTATATTGAACCGAGGCCACGAGGTCATAAAAGTAACATTTCTTCAACACGCTCCTAAATCTGTCCTATTAATCCAACACTTCTCAGACTCTCTCCGCTCTGAAACATGCTGCGACACTTCTGAGCCACATACATGGAACCTTTGTGTGATTTACACACTGTGGTGTCATGGAACACAGGAGTTTGGGCTCATGATGGTTCCTGACTTCATGATTCATGCATCTAAGTTATGGAGAAGAGATTTCACTGGTTTTTTTTCTGCTAAAAATCTTCAAGCAGATTATAATTCATCAGGCACATGAAATGATACTCATTGACCTCAAGGTGGCGCTGCAATGACTTTGACTCCCTCCTCTTTGCATCAACTCACCTTTACGTTGGGATTCACTGTAACCAGTGGTTCTTAAAGTTTTTATACCAAGGAAATATTCAGCTCCTGAAGTAACATTATCACTGACGTTGAAATACAGTGGTGTAACCCCAGTTTGAGAACCATGGGGTTAACCCCGCGGTGAAAGTGTTGACATCTTCTCTGAAGGTCGTCTGTGTTCCCTGGATTAAAGTTTCCTATTCCCTCACAGCTGACCCACATTTCACATCTGACTCCATCTGTGCAGGATCCGGACTTCGCCGAGGTGCTGACGGACCTGAACAGCCGCGAATTGTTCTGGTTATCTCGCGGTCAGCTGGAGATCACCGTGGCGACCGAGGCTCAGGACCCGCGGCAAATCTCTGGCTTCATCACGGGCAGAAAGTCCTGCGACAGTGAGTGAAGTGGAACAAACACCTTTTTACACGGCTGAAAGGGCTTATCTTTGCTCCCCCTGCACAACTGTTCTGGCCACTTGGTTTTCAGCAGAACTGGAGATGCAACAAAACACGCCGGCCACTAACAATGTGTTTGTGCTCGTCCATGTGTGGCTGTTTTTGTCATTCCTCTCTGTAAATACTTCCCTTTTTTTCTCTCTCTGTCTCCATCCTTTCAAGTCTTATCGCTGGGGGAAAACCATGTTTATAGACCTTCTGTTTGACTTGGTGGCCCACCAACACTGTGTATGCGTGTGTGTGTGTGTGTGTGTGTGTGTGTGTGTGTGTGTGTGTGTGTGCATGTGTGTGTGAGAGAGAGAGGTCTCAGGAATGTTGTGGACAGCCCGATCGTTTGAAACCATAAAACACGCACACATGCTCTCTTCATGGGACACATACTTGAACGTGAGCATTGAGTATCAATGAATCACTTAGAGTGACATTTCCATTGTCTCTCACACACACACACACACACACAGAAATATGTATCAAGACTGTGTTTTGTACAGCTAGACAAACGCACACACACACACACACAAGGCCACAGTGTGCTGGACTGGACTCTCCTTGCTGGTGTTCCAGTGCTGTGATTAACAGCTTTTACGTTATGTATGAAGAATTCAAACCCAACACTCACTCTCTCTCTCTCTCTCTCCTCTCTTCTCCCTCTATCTCTCCCATCAGTCCCTCCGTCCAACTCTCCGTCTGTCCTGTCGTCTCCTGGATGTTGTGTTTTTTCCGTGTTTCTCTGTTTTCTGAAATACTGAATCAGTGGCAAATGGACTTGAAGACTTCTACGGTTCCAGAGAGTCCGGGAACAGACGCACACGTCTCTGTTTTCTCTTCTGTGGCATTTTGATTTCTGAGAAAATGTCTCTCTGCACTTCTGTCCTCCTCCTCTGTTACTCATTCCATCCTGTCGTTTCAGCTCAATCTTTTAAAGCCCACTGCATTCAGCATGGGTTACCTCATTTGAAGGCTTAATCTCATACGTGTGTGTGTGTGTGTGTGTGTGCATCAGATAGACTCCAACATGTATGCATTTGGCTGAAGGTCGTGCACAATTACACCGGCAGAGACGCCTCCTGATTAGTGGTTCAATTGAGTCTGTCCCCTCAATGACTCTGTCTCGCTGAAGGGATGACATTATGTGGCTCGTGTGTGTGTGTGTGTGTGAGGAGCTCATGATGTGTCCTTGTGCAGAGCTTTGACATAAATCATTGCCTCATCTCTGATGCTGTCAGGCAGTGGTTCTCAAAGGGGGGGTCGGGGTCCCATGAAAAGTTTCCACATTGGAGATTCTGTGATTTTCTTTTACAAAAAAAGCCAATTCATTTTTCATTTTTGTGCTATTTACTTTCTAAACAAGCATTTTATTGTCACAATGATGAATGTTAAAAGTGTTAATGTTGTAGGAGGATTTCTGAGCTGGAAACAATAAAAAGAATGAATATTCTGAGCAGAAGTTTGGACATTAACTCGTCTTTGTGTTGCTCCAGCGATCCAGAGTGTGATGTCCAGCGGGGACGCGCTGACCCCGGGGAAGAGTGGAGGTGTTGGATCGGCCATCTTCAATCTCCATGACAACGGCACGCTGGACTATCAGGTGAGGTTTGTTTTTATTCATCTGAGGGTGGAGCTTGTTAGGGTGGACTTTGTGCATGATCTGCAACTTTTAACCCAACACTATATACAGTATTAACTATATATACTATAGTGTATGTACCGAGAGATACAAAATTCAGATATATTTAAAAAAAAATGTTAGTATATACAGTATTTATACATATATACTATACTATACTTTACTGTATATACTATACTGTAACTAAAATGTTAGTTGGTGTTTCCCATACCTCAAGATAGTGACGTCTGCATGTCCACACACCTGAAATGAAATGAATTCATGGGTTACTGACATGTTTGAATCCTTGCTGCAGGTTCAGGTCGCAGGTCTCAGCAGCGACGTGGTCGGCGTCACCGTGGAGCTGAAGCCGAGGCGCCGCAACAAGCGCTCCGTCCTGTACGACCTGACGCCCGAGTACAACAAGGCCACGGGCCGAGCAGAGGGCAGCTGGAGTCGCCTGGAGGCGCGACACATTCACATGCTGCTGCAGAACGAGCTGTTCATCAACGTGGCCACGGCTCACAGTCAGGAGGGAGAGCTCAGGGGGCAGATAAAGGCTCTGCTCTACAGCGGCCTGGAGGCACCAAGACATGGTGAGGATCAGGAGGGAAGGAAGGAGGGAAGGAAGGAAGGAAGGAAAGAAGGAGATGTGTTCAGAGTGACCAGTCAAATCAAAATCCATTTTTCTTCACAACAATTATTAGTGTTTTGCATTTTGACATTAATATTCATACATTAGAATGTTAAAAAGAAAACACTAAACACCCAACACAGCAAAAAATAGGACAAAATATGGAGGTAGGTATTTGTAATGAATACATATAAAATGAACAGGTTACACAGATCTAAGTGTCACACATTCAATATAAGTTCATACTCTTACTCATTAGACAAAAATCTTATTATTGTGTTCGTTCAACTAAAACCGGACTTTTAAATACATTTGAATTTGACTGAAATTGTACTAATTGAAGTTGATGTTGGACTAACACAGTCAGATAATGCAGTTAAGAGTCACATTGGACTCATTCACTGTGTGCATGCACCACACTTTCCATTACTGGGCCTGGACCCAGAAATCTCAGAGAAAGTAGGTAGTCTGACACACACTCGTTTCACCAAATCGATTCTCTGCTGCGTGTACACTGTGACGAGAACAGTAGTGCAGTTAAATGGCGTAGCCAGGTTACAACTGCACACTTAACTGTGCCAGATGAAAACAGATGGAAATGCTTTAGAAATGTGTTTTCACACATATTAACGTTTCATTGTTTTCATAATGTCCTTCTCCACCAGAGTTGCCCACTCTTCTGGCCGGCCACTTTGTGTCTCCCCCTGTGAGGACCGGTGCCTCTGGCCACGCCTGGGTGTCAGTGGACAAACAGTGTCACCTGCATTACGAGATTGTGGTCGCTGGCCTGAGCAAGATCGATGACCTCACCGTGAACGCTCACCTCCACGGGCTGGCGGAGATCGGCGAGATGGAAGACAGCAGCGCCACGCACAAGCGGCTGCTGACCGGCTTCTACGGCTCGCAGGTACGTCGGTGTCAGCAGAGGAAACCAAACCCATGAGCAAATGTTGCACAGGAACTCATCCTCTCTTCTCATCCTCTCCTCCAGGCTCAGGGAGTGTTGAAGGACATCAGTGTTGAATTACTGCAACACCTGGACCAGGGAACAGCCTTCATCCAAGTCAGCACCAAGCTCAATCCCAGAGGAGAAATACGTGGAAAGGCACGTTAAAAAAACACTTTGCATACATTTAAATAATGTTTCTTCATCCAAAAATACTCACAACATGTACATCAATATTTATCGGAATGTATCCGACCTTTCTTGACTTGATTTGATGCCGTTTTCTTGCCAAAATGGAAACAACAGGGACGCTCGCCCGAGCAGCTGTGAAGGTTTAGGATTTTAGTCTGCTATGATGGTCCAAAGGGTTTTATTGGACCTGATCCATGAGCAGATTCTCAGGGAAACACTGTGGGTAATTCTTAACAAGAAAAGTATTCAAAAGTGAAAAGTATTGCTCTCATTAGTGGAATCTAAAATCCCACCTGACGTCATTTGTGGCATCAGAAAAACCCGCTCTTAAGATATCTTTAAGTTAAGTTAAGTGGTCGTAACATCAGTGGAGAATCAAACAGAATAATAAGATCTCCTATATTTGGCTTTTTCCCCATAAATCTTGACTTGGCCGTGCTTGTGTTTACTGGCCCACACAAATGCACACTTTCACTGGCAGGTGCTGAAAAGTCCAATGAAACTTTCGGAAGCACAGTCACCCATAAACCCATCTGCAGCTCTGCAGGTGGAGCGGCTGATGAGCTGTTTGTTCAGCAGAGTCAAGCTGTTTTTATAGCAAACATTAACACACCATCTGCCCCGGCAGCGCACAAGTGCTTCATTCAGCCAGCTGAACACCTGCCTGCTGTTAGGTGTGGCCCACAGACCTCCTCATGGAACCTCCTCATGGAACCTCCTCGTGGAACCTCCTCTGCTCTGCCATTGTTCTCATGAACCTCTTCTTTTCACTGGTCCCTCTGCAGGTCCACGTGCCCAACAGCTGCATGTCCGGGACCAGAGGCGACGTGGAGGAGGCCGAGTTTGACGACCTGTTTGTGAAGGACCCAGAAGAGCTGAAGAAAGATCCGCACACCTGCTTCTTTGAGAACCAGCACCATGCACATGGCTCCCGCTGGACGCCCAGCTACAACAAGTGCTTCTCCTGCAGCTGCCAGGTAAAGACGACTGAATCACCGCACCGTGTTCACGCAAAAACACTGAAACACCTGAATAACTCGCTCAACAACTGAACCACAAATCCTTCATTCTTTCTTTTGTCACTTTTTTCTCTGCAGAAACGAACTGTGATCTGTGATCCGGTCATCTGTCCGGTGTTGACTTGCTCCAAAACTATCCAGCCTGAGGACCAGTGCTGCCCCGTCTGTGATGGTGAGAAAGTCATGAGAAGCATCAATATGTGCAATATGGACTCATTTCATTTAATATGGTTTATATGCTCGTTTTATCCTTTTGAGTCAAGTCCAAACTTTTTTCCACAAAGTCAATTTTCAAGTTTAAAAGCATCTTATATTTATTATTGGTTTATAGAGGATGTGAGTAGCACTAAAATAAAAAGAGTTTAGGGTTATAGTGAAAAATATAAAGATATGTAGGCATACTTCGATGTATATCCTTATATGTTATGAATGTACACACTTTGTGTTAAATTAGAGTCAATTTAACTTCTGATTCCTAATTTTAATTTCAAAAACTTACATTGTCCCTCGGGGGAATTTAATCATTTGGCCCAAATGCACTTGTTTCTCGTGTTAAATGTAAAACTGTTGCAGATAAATACACGTGTGTAACTTTAAAACTAGGGCTGAAAAGTTAAGGTCACATGACTTGATGAAAGATGAAACATAAAACATCTGCATATCATGCTGAGCATCTAGGTAAGAACATTTGTGTGGTTTATACCAAAATGTTTTGAATAAAAATTCCTTGTCATGACCTCACCCATTCCCACACAAAATGCATAAATTAATTAAAATATCTTTCTTTCTTTTTTTCCAGAGAGGAAGGAGACCATGAAGGCCCCAGAAAGAGTGGAGGAACATCCTGAGGGTGTGTACCACTTCTCCTTTTTATATTCTTTTTATATCCTTTCATTCAGTGCCATTCGTGTGCCACTTACAGTACAGTAAAAGATTTGCTCATAATTGTGCTAACCTGTATTTACTCCTGCTCTCCTGCTTCTCTCCCAGGTTGTTACTTTGAAGGCGACCAGAAGATGCACGCCCCAGGAACCACGTGGCATCCCTTTGTCCCGCCCTTCGGCTACATTAAATGTGCCGTCTGCACATGCAAGGTAAACACACAGCACTCAACCAGCTCACATCTGGCTGGAGGTTTTTCTTCCAAAAGCTCCTTAATGAATCCTGAACTCTAGAGAAAACAAGGCGTCAGGTCATTGTTCAGGTTTCTTCATGAATGCTGAGACTTTCCTTTGAAACCGAGCTGGAGCTGATCTGCTGTCTTTGTTCCACAGGGATCCACAGGTGAGGTCCACTGTGAGAAGGTGACGTGTCCAGTGTTGACCTGCAGTCACCCGGTGAGACATAACCCCTCAGACTGCTGTAAAGAGTGTCCAGACGAGGACAGGACGCTGCCCGGCCTGGAGCACAGTGACATGATGCAAGCGGACGGACCAAGACACTGCAAGTTTGGCAAGAACTATTATCAGAACAGTGACAACTGGCACCCGTGGGTGCCACTGGTCGGGGAGATGAAGTGCATCAACTGCTGGTGTGATGTAAGTACTATTGAGCAAAAACTCACTCCTCTTTTTCTAAACTATTGTTTTTGAATCCAAATGTGTGTCCAGGTCACCTCTGAAATCCAATCATTTATTGATAAGCCATATCCCAACATACTCTTTGAGTCAGACAAAAATGTGTCTTCCTTAGGGAGGTAATCATTTTGATATTTATTGGGAATTTTTGGACTACAACCCAGTTCACTTTCCTCTGGTTTGACGTGTTTCTCTTGTTTGGACTGAATCTCATCTCACTGCTCTCTCACTTTAAAAATGATTCTATTTTCTTTCTTTTTTTTGAAGGATGTTTTGGCAAACAGCTTTTAGGAGCTTTACTGCCACCTTTTGGCAGCATGAATGCATTAGGAAAAAGTGCCCAGTTCCTGGTCATAAAATGCAAAAAAATAGTTTTTCAAATTGCATATTATTTCAAATACATGAGCCGTCCCCTAACTTGAAAAGGCCTAAATAAATCGACATGTTCCTGTTAGAACAGACTGACATGACTGCAGCTGCTCTCAGACATGCAGACAATTCTCCCACCAGCTAATCTAATCTCCAGATAATGTCCAAGTGAGCTCATGTGAGAGCGCAGCGAAGATGCATAATCCACAGTGAGCGAGTGAATGTCCGTTTCCTGCAGACTCCAGCCAAGTTCTGCATGTCACACATGAAACTGCAAACCAGCAACTTCTATGAATAAGAATAAAGCAGATAAAAACACCCCTGTGTGTGAGTATAGTGTAGTAAATAAAGTATAAGTACAGTAGTCAATGGCTATTATGCTTGTAATGCACGTTTATTTAATATCAGTGCCACTGCAACATCATCATTAAACCGATCTTATGCATTCTTCTCTCCACAGCACGGCGTGACCAAGTGTCAAAGGAAACAATGTCCAGTCGTGAGCTGCTCCAACGCCACGCGCAATGAAGGCTCGTGCTGTTCCGAGTGTGTCGGTAAGCAGCCGCCAAACAAACTAGCAGAGAATGAACTGATGAACCTGGAAATGATCAGAAATAAAAACATTAGTTTAGTTGACAGAATATTATAGACATTATATATCACAATATGTATCTGAATGTAGAATAGACTCTTTTCACAGCTGTCAAACATTATCATGACGTTGTTAAGTGTCGTGACGTAGTAACGCTGACTGTGCGCTCACTTATCTGTGCTCGCTCACTCATGAAAACATGGCTGTGACTATAACACATATAAACGACTAGTTTAATTGGTATGAACAGAATATAGAGATGATTTATATATATATGTCGTCATATTTTAAATGCATTATTTGTATTTTAATTGGATATTTTTATTGTCTTGTTGTGGTGACTTGGGTCTTAATTGTACGTGTGTCTTTGCCACAGACTCCAAAGAGGAAGACCACCTGATGACCAAAGTACCAGACAAAAGACGGACCTGGAGACACTGATCTGTGTGGAGACCCAATCCCATTTTTACCCAACTACACCCTCTTTGGACCTGAACCCAGAGCCACACTGGGTCTTACCCGCCTCACCCCACCCCCCCACCCCACCCATGCTCCCACCCACCCTGCTATCAGCTCCAGGATTGTAACGAGACGGAGGAATGATGAAATGAAAAAAGAAAAACAGACTCATTCAGTGAGGACACGAAGATGACCAATCAGACTTAACTCAAACTGTCGCCTTCTGCTTCTCGCCCTTTTTTGCTGGATTTTTTTATATATTTTCCTACGCTCAGTTTTTTTTTATTACAGCTCAACGGGACATAAAGTAGATGTAAAGCAAATCTGGACAATGGGAGTTTGTAAACGCTAAATGATGGAGAGACTGTAGTGAGACGTTTCTCTCTGACGAGGCTTCTTTTTTCTTTGTTTTTGAAGTGCAGCTACAGTAGCTCTCAGTGCCCGCTTCAATCTGTGTGAATGTGTGTGTGTGTGCGTGTGTGTGTGTGTGTTTGCCAGTATAGAATGTAACCACAAAACTTAAAAAAAAGAAGAACAACTCAACAATCGTGCCACTGGTTGTAAGAATGTGTGGTGCGTTGTGTTGACATCAGAGCATATACCAGACGACGACACCGTTGATGTGTCGTTGCACACCGGTGTCTTCACCGGTGTCTCCACTGGTGAAGACACGACGAGCAGATTCACTGTCCTCTTTGCTTTGATTGATACTAATTCTCTTTTCAAAAATAAGTAATATTTTATGGATTTGTGTTGTTTATGGAAATGAAGCTGGTTTGTATTTTTGTATTTATTGAATGGTGTGGAGACAAAATAAAAAGAAGATGTTTGTTAGTGAAAGAAAGAAAGAATGCTTGTGGCTTTTCTCTTTTCTCTCTCTCTTCTCTTTGTCTTGCCTTTGGAGTCATTGGGATTTTCATTTGTGTCTCTCGTGTTCTTTTTTCTTTTTCCTCACAGTTTCATCATCCCCTTCATCTTTTTCCTCTGTTCGTTGTTTTCGTGTTGGTTTCTTCTCTAAACCACGTCCTTTTCTTTCCCACCTCTGCTTTCCTTTCTATTATTTTTCTTTCCTTTGGTTCCCTTCTCTCTTTCCCTCGCTTGCTTATTTTACTCCCTGGTCACCACATGTGCTGTGCAGTGTTTTGTCCCTTAGATACTTCTGCTGCAGACAGACTGAAGCATAAACACACACTCGCAGATGTACACACAAACCTCTGAATCAGGAACACACACATTGCCAAAAGGCAAGTGGAATTCTTTCCAACACACACACACACACACAGTCCAAGAACTTTATTCCATGGATCACCAAAGCCTTTACCCATAACCCTTGAAACCACATGTTAAACCTTAAACCACTTTTAAATTTCACATTTTTACTAGGGGCTTTTTAATGAACCAGTCCAGGTTTTTCAAAGGGACTTTTTATCGTGTTTTTTTTTAAACCAAGGTTCTCATGCCCGTGTCCGTAGCCAGAATATCTTCACTTTCCCAAAATGTCCCCAAAACAATGCTTTCAAAACCAAACGTTGTCCTCACAACCGTAAAACAGACATCTAAATCCTATTTATTAAATGTAATTCAATTTAAAACAGAGCCAGGCAAGCTGTCCTCTTGTTCCGTGTGTGTGTGTGTGTGTGTGTGTGTGTGGTAAAAGAAAACTTTATTTAAGCCTAAATGATGCAGCAGGACAGAAGTCTGTGATGATTATTCCACAGCACTTCATAAACTAATTGTCCCATCCAGAATCATTTCTCCATCCTTTTTTTTTTAAATTATTGCACTTATTCTCATCTTTACTCACCTGCCACTTTATTAAGTACACCCTTCAACAGGCCTTGAATGCAAATGTCTAATCAGCCAATCACAAGGCATTTAAACATGTAGACATGGTTCACAACCGTCTCTGTTTCCAGAGAATGTGCTGAGAAAAGAGAACAGTGAACAGCAAATCTCTGGGAGAAAAGCAAAAATATCTCCTCAGCCACAAGACACCAGCCAAAATCACTTCTGCCAACTGGAATCCTGCAAGTTTCATGTTCTCCCCGTGCCAGTGTGGATTTTCTCTGGGTTCTCCAGTTTCCTCCTACAGTCCAACAACATGCAATATGGGGATTAGGCAAATTGGACACTGTAGGTGTGAGTGTGGATGGTTGTTTGTGTCTCTGGCTCAATGTGGCCCCCAATGACACTAAGTGTTTTTAAAGCAAAAATATCCCAAAACCACAACGTAGGAACACAATTCTGTACTTGTAATAATATAAATATATTATTTAATCAATACGCTTGGTTTGTTCTAAATTTTATATTATTTATCATTTAAGTCCGGTCCTTGACGTCTGTCATTGTAATAGTTGACACTCCTGGCACACACACACACACACACACAAACACACACACAGGTTTGGGCAGCTATTCTTGTTTTGGACAGCCTAACCAAAACATTATTCCTACCACATTAGGATCAGGTTTTGGTCTCCATGTGGACAATTGGTCCTGGATCAGTGTTTATTCCAGAAAAGGTCAGAAAGAGGCATCTAATGAGGAACTAAATAGAATTGGTATTTGTATCGCAAAGGGTTGTATGATGTTCATATTACATTGAAAGTGTTTTAAAAAGTGGGTAAAAATTAATAAATGACTAACCCTAACCATTACTATCCAAATAAATAAATGAATTCCTTAATTCACTCATCGTAAAAGAGGAGGTTTTAAGGTTCTGCCTGGATCAGGTTTTGGTCCCCATGAGAAGACTGGTCTTGAGGTCAGTGTTTAAAAAGGTTCTCAAGAGGCAACATACACACAAAGAGTGAGAGGGTGTGTGTTATGGCTGCCCTCTGCTGGCTTTAACGTAGCATTACATCTACAGTGCCAGACTGACACTGCTTTTTACTGGTTGACCTCCAGCAGGCACAGAGTCTGGATGTTTTTAATAAACATATCCACTATAAACCTGATGTTGTAAAGTCATCATCACTGCAGCAGTAAAAGAAGCAGCAGGGGGATGTCAAAACTGAAGGCTGGAGGTCAAAGTTCAAGCACTTGTAAGTTATGGTTGTTCTGCGGCAGCCTGTAAAGAGGCAAAGTCTTGTACCAGCATGAGCTCTGCGTGTGTGTGTGTGTGTGTGTGTGTGTGTGTGTGTGTGTGAGATCAACTGCTTTCATAAAAACCTGGAGAAAGCAAACATAGACCTGATCTTTCTCAAATCAATGTTGCCAATTTAAGCAGAGATATGAATATGTGTGTGTTCTTTATCCTGAAAAGTGAACCAAGGTTAAAGCGTGTGGTGATTGTGGAAATGATCCTTTTGCTTTGATAGCTGTGTGAGATGTCTTTGTGCAGGAAGTGTGTCTTTACCTTCATGCAAAAACACACAGAACCGGACCGACCTGACAACAAGTCCGAGTCGAGCACAAGAATATATTACAGGCTGGTCAGTGCCTTAAAAACTGAGTTGCATGAAGAACTGAGAAGTTACCTGTTCACATGGTTTCTTGTCTGTTCTGATGTAGCTGTTAGAAAAAGAAAGGCTCAAGTCTCTGGCACAGGGAGGGGCCACCAAGCCCAGACTCCAGCACAGAAGCAGGACCTTATTCAAGACATGTCACTGCAGTACTACATACTGTATTAAACACAAGCAACCATTTATTGTGTAACGTACACTTTTGTCTATTTTACAGAGATAGACAACTTTGTGCAGTGGTGTGATGCCAAGCAGCTCATTGTAAATGTACTGTCCGTAAAATATTGATTGATGATGATTCCGGATCTCATGAGGATAAAATCCATCCCCTTGTTGTTTTAGGATCTAGAAGGGGGGGTGAGCAGGAAGGATTAACTGGCATAACCCTTGACCCCAGCAGCACCGTATAATTCACCTAAGTGATGTCACAATTACATTTTACACTCGATGCTTTTCCTACGGTGGCCCTGAAGTGCAAGTCACCGCCACAAGTAGGAAAACACTCAACTCAACTCAACTTTATTTATAAAGCGCTTTAAGCAGCCGTAGCTGAGACAAAGTGCTGTACATGAAAAGAAATAAAACAAAAAGTAAAACAATAAAAACAATAAAACAATACAAATATTAAGAGAATCAAAACAATAAAACACTAGAACACTAAAAACAAGAGCAGAGTCTCATGCTGAGTTGAAAGCCAAAGAATAAAAATGGGTTTTAAGATGAGTTTTAAAAATGGACAGTGAGGGGGCTTGTCTGATGTGGAGCGGGAGGACATTCCAAAGTTTGGGACCGGTAATGGAAAAGGCTCTTTCCCCTCTGAGCTTCTGCTTAGACCTCGGTACCTCCAGGAGCAGCTGGTCAGCTGACCTGAGACACCGAGCAGGAGCGTAGGGATGGAGAAGCTCAGAGAGACCATTTAAAGATTTAAAAACAATTAAAAGAATCTCACAATGGACTTTAAAATGCACAGGCAGCCAATGGAGGGAGGCCAGGATAGGACTGATGTGCTGACTCTTACACGCTCCAGTTAAGAGGCGAGCAGCAGCGTTCTGGACCAACTGGAGACGTGTGAGGGAGGACTGGCTGACTCCAAGGTAGAGTGCATTGCAGTAATCCAGCCGAGTTCTAATGAAGGCGTGGATTACTGCTTCAAAGTGCTTATTTGCAAGAAAGGGCTTCACCTTTGCCAGCTGCCTCAGTGAAAGAAGCTGGACTTCACTGTTCACTGTCTATCTTGAAACCCAAGTTTGAGACTACTGGCTTCATATATTGTGCCAAAGGGCCAAAGTCAGCAGGGAGGGGGTTACTAGAGCCACTCGGACCAAACACCATCACTTCTGTCTTCTTTTCATTGAATTTTAAAAAGTTCAGAGACATCCAGGCTTTAATTTCTTCAAGACATAGCAGAAGTGACTTCAGACAGGCTATTGTCTTCTTCAGTGGCACATAGATCTGACTGTCGTCAGCGTACAAATGAAAGGAAATGCCGTGTTTTCTCAGGATGGAACCCAGGGGAAGCAGATACAGAAAGAAGAGCAGGGGCCCTAAAATTGAACCCTGTGGAACCCCACTGAATAGATCTTCCCTCAAGATACGATCTGAACCAATTTAGGGCACTACCACTAATGCCCACTAGGTGCAAAACACAATATTAAATATGAACACTGTTGGAACTGTTTTAAGGCCTTGACCTGGCAGGGACTCAAACCAGCAACCCTCCGTTTGCAAGCCTAATTCCCATGATCTGCCCGTCAGTGGACATGTTTTTTTTTAATTACTCATGATGGTCAGGATATTGGCCTTGAACGACTGAGCGTTTTCATTGCTTGTAATCATCTCCATGTATAGGTACAGTAACAGAGATACCTAAATGTATATATAATATGTCTAAAAAGATGAGCTAATGCACAGAATTAGAATTTGTTTTCTTCGCACAAACACTAATTAGTGAATTAGAATTTTTTTACACACCACAAGTGAACACATACAAACCAGGTGCAGGAGCAGAGGGCGGCGCTTATCTGTGCATGGGGAGCAATGGGGATTGGGTAACTTACTCATGACCACCCCACCATTTGACCTGTCTTGGGATTTGAACCGGCAACCGTCCAGTTATAAGCCCACTTCCCTTCCACTTGGCCAGGCTTGTCCCATATAGAGGACATGTCATGCTATTTGATGTCAGTGCAGGCAGACGAGTGCAGTCACAGGAGACAGGACATTATTCTGGTGGTCACCTGGATCTGTGGCGCTGGCTGCAGGTTGAAGGCAGAGCGCTGGTGCTTCACCAAGATATACTGCCGCTCAATTTCACCTGACATAGGGCGATATGCACCAAGGCCCTTCCAACCGTGGTTCCAACCGTTGCTTGAACCCGGGTCTTCGTGCTGTGAAGGCAAGAGTGTGGCCCCCCAATTCCAATAATTATTTATAATTATTTATGGTTTATTATTGGTCATGGAAATGCTGATGATATTAATAAGATAAAGCGTGTGAGCCAACCTAACCTTTACCTCAGTCCTCATACTCTGACTTTAGCTTTACCGCTGCTAAATGCACCACCCTGTAAAATGAGCATACATATTAAGGAGCTGTGCTAATAATAAATTGAAGACATCCACAATCTTAATAATAGAGCACATTGAAATATGAACCATTATCTGGCTCAGACATGTCTGTGTCATCTCTGTTAGTTTTGCCCCACACTGAAGGAGACTCCAGAAGTGCCACAATGTGCTTCAGGGTCAGTGCCAGGCCTCCTCCAGTCTGCATGTAACAGTACTGAAAGAAATGACAATGGCAATATTAAAATAAGGATTTACAGTGTTTAACCAACGATATACACACACACACACACAGCTCTATGTAACATCATAAAATGGTTCTTTAGGCTTGTACCAGCCAAGCAGCAGCAGCCTTTACAGCTCCATAAATAACATATTCAGTGCCCCACAGAGTGAAGACAGAACTGCCTCTCTGTCATTTTCACACAAGAGCTGCCACAAGGTAAATGCTGAAGACAGAGAGAGAGAGAGAGACAGAGAGAGACAGAGAGAAAGAAAGAAAGAAAGAAAGAAAGAAAGAAAGAAAGAAAGAAATTGCATTCATCGTACATTGAATAAAATGAGATGAAACTGTGTATTATAGAGGACATGCTGAACTCTTTGACATTGCTGCCTTATGGTCATCTAAGTGGTTGTTTTTATAAGCAAATAAATCTACAATACTTGATTCGCTGACACTTTGATAGCCAGTGTGTCAGACAAGGTATCGTTTTCCCATTGTCAGCCTCTCGGAGATTAAATTTGTTTGGATAATCACCAACACAATTCAATTCAATTCAATTTTATTTGTATAAAATCATAACATACATTATCTCAAGGCTCTGTACACAGACAACATCATGGAGAGCAGAGAAACACAACCGTTCACACAATGACAGACAAACACTCGGCATCAGTGGAGAGAAAAAAGAAAGAAATCAGAGATGAATTCAATAATAACAATTACACTCTCACTCTATCTTAATCTAATTTCACTTTACCAGTGTGTTATGTATATGTGAGGCAGAGGAGGATGATGAGAGAGAAAATGATCTTACTGGGAATAAATCTGCCTCCTGTGAAAAGTCCGTACACCACTGTGTTAACGATAATGATGTTACTTCCAGAGCTCAATATTGGTATAAAATGTTTGAGAGCCACTGGTATATGTGATCAAATCTGGGAATTCACTTTTTCTTTGTGTTTTCAGTCCAAATTCAACCTGTTTGCTGCCATAACAGTGAATGTAACATCTAAAATGTATGCACAGCAGTTACAAATAAACAGCTGTGCAGTTATGTGCAGAAAGCAGGTTTTATATGAACAGACTCTCGCTGGCACAGGCTAAAGTGAAAGGTTGACATTCAGAGCACTGATGGATTAAACATCACTCACAGGTAAGTGGTTGTTGAGTCTCCTCTCTGCTGACCACTGGGTTAGGATACATGCACGCCACGTGTTGAGATGTTTCTGTGGTTACATCAGTCAGTCTGTCTAATGTACAAAGTCAGGTTTTCTTCATCTAAACCATCAAAGATCCTCCACTGATGCATATTTCAGTGATCTCTGCAAAACACTTTTAAACTGACGGTCTCGTTTTTTAGAAAATATATCTTAAAGGTGCTTTCCACTTTCCTGGTATTTAATATATACCCATATTAAAAGTCTCTATATGACAATTTTAAGTCACAAAATCTATGATTTGCTCATGGGCTTCCCTGACAGTTGGCAAACGGTATTGTTTCTTACAGCTGGAATAACATATGTGTCACAGTAACAGGTGCATTTGTTGGTGACAAGCAAAAATATAATAATTAAATGTGACAAACGTTTAATTAAGGAGCAAAATCACACACAAATCCCAAAAACACAAGCAGGTGCTCCGGGTCTGTGGGAGCGCTCGTTGTCGTGTAGCTATGATACTCTGGGACTACATCGTTCTTACTTTATTAAAAGACCTTTATTGAGAGGTTATCCTACTGCGGTCAAGCTTCCTGACACAGAATACACCTGAATACAGGTGAGCCATGCACTGAGCAGACACACACACACATAGGGAGAGGAACCTTGCCAAGCCATGACAGATATCCTCATATGCGTCACATTTAGCTAAACCCAAAATTACATCAATAAGGGCTTTGAGTCTTTATTCTGCAGGAGAGGAGTTGAGAGACTCTCCACAAAGGTTTATTGATTGGGAATTGGGTTCTTTAGGTGCACTAATGTGACAGAATCCCTTTAATAGGTCCAAAGAATGTCTGAAATGCTTCCAAAGGAAAAAAGAAATCACTACAAACCAAAAAGTACAAAAACAATCCAGGTTAAGCTTAATGTCTATCCACTGATAAGATACTGTAGTTATTTTTGAGTGAGAATAAGAGTCTCAGTGCAGGCTGACGATGAGTCAACATCTCACACTATCACACCTCATTTATCACTTGAAAGGTTTACACTGTTCTAACACTTTCAGTGTTCAGGCACAATCAGAGCAGTTTTTTTGGGATGCCAGGTTGTGGTTGTGAAAAAGCCATCTCACAGATGTTTAGCCTGTCCTTTGTTAATTATACAGTTATACATGTGCTGTGTGTGTGTGTGTGTGTGTGTGATATGTGTCAAAGGTACAGAGGGTAAAATAAACACACAGCAAATCAGAAAAAAAAAACATATTAATGAAGAGACAAACCTGCTACTGAGACACCAAATGTAAAACATCCTTCATTGGCACCACTGAATGGTGGTAAATGGTATTGTTTGTTGCAGCTGTTGTAAAATATAAAATAAATAGCCATGTTATAACCCCAGACTTTCAACTGTGTGATTGAAGTTGTTGTAAATGTTTACAGGTTTACAAAAGTGTGTATCATAAGTCCAGTTTGTAGTTGTTTTAATGTGAACTCAACCTTTAAATAAACAGATGACACTAACATTTGATTCTATTCTAATTAGTTTGTAATGATTTAGTGATACATACATACATACATACATGGATTAATTCAATCAATTAAACAGTCCATGCATAAATCCCTAACAACATAAATGAACATGTCCCTATTATAAGCGTGAACTAAAGGCTAAAACATATCAAGGACTATGATCCACCATGTTTTTGGGAAGTGAGGACAGCTGCGCACTTGACGCAGGTGAAGCCTCTTCTGTTCTGCACATCCATCCACGTCTCTCTGGGTCGCCTGTGTGCGCGCGAACACACCCCCCATCATCCACAGTGAACCCAGATCGCTCCAGGCGGTGGGATCCCGGTTCTGCTCTGCACATCTGGAACAACGACGGGGAGACAACCGGAGGATGAGGAGGGAGCAAAGCGGTGTTCGCCACGGCATCTCCCTGCATTGCAACACAGACAGAAGCGGCTGCTGGATGTGTGAGGAGCATCTTTCCGTCTCTTTTCACTGTTTGACTTGTTTGATTTGTATGATGAGCTGCTGTGAATAGAAGGAGAAACACACTGAAGTCAAGGCGCAACAGCAGCAGCATCGAATAGTGGCGTTTTTACATTTGTCTGGTGTGCGTTTTTCCTTCTTTTCTTTCTTTTTTTTGGATATTCCATGCGTCTTTGGAAGTTGGGCTGTTGTGACCAATAGGATTAGAAGACATATAGTCATACAAGAGAATCCAGACTGGATCATTTTATCACCATCACCATCAACAGCAGCAGCAGAAGTCAAAAACTGTTGCCTTGAACCAAACTTTATCTTTCAACTCGCGGGATTTTGATCCATACCCGAGCTCCGACAGCCGCCGCCGCCGCAGCAGCAGCAGCATCAGCAGGAGGGTGCGAGATGGAGAGCTCCAGGTGACTGACCGCCTCTTCACCAAGTCTGCTGGGGACTTACTGGACACACTGGGGGAAACCCAGGATCCCCGAGCAACACGGTGAGTAGGTTGCGCACTGCGCGCCATCGTGCGTTTAGCGTGTGTGTGTATTAACCAGCAGCTGCTGCATCCATCTGATCATATGATTTGTCTGTCCAGTTTACACTCAGTCCACACACAGGTGAGTATTCTTTGAGAATGTAGCTTCTGCCTTTGTGTTACTTCCCCACAAAAACAAATGGCAACATGTTTAACATTTTAGATCAGATTATCTCCTGTGACCCAGCCTGTTTCTCCTTTGGCACATTATGTGATGAAGTGGCTGTTGCTGCTGTTTGGACATTCATGTCAAAATTTGCGATTTGGATTTTTCAACCTGAGGTTCAAGTTTACGATGTTACCTGAATCAGGCTCCAGCGGTCAATTACACAGGTGTCCAATCATATGTGCTGTGTATAAGTTTTTCTCTACCCGGGAATAAAACTTACAAAAAGCTGAAACTAGCTTTTGAGACTTCAACACACTCCTCAGGTTAATTTTCACATAGACCCATTCAAACAGAGTTCTTTTTGCAACCATCAGAGTCGCCCCCTGGCGGCTATTCAATTTACTTCTGGGTTGGCCTCAACCGGCAAACTGGAAGACTACATCCACTTTTTATTTACAATAAAAGAGTAGTATCACAGAGTATACAGCATCCTTTCCACCAAGCAGTGCAGTTCAGTTCACCACAGTATGGCAGTGAAATTGCAGATCTGAACCATTGGCACGACACAAAAAAGCTTATCATCATCTGCCATGCTGTTATATGGTCACGTGTAGAGACATGTGGAGATGTGATATAACTGGCTGATCAGTGCAGCCACCAGCGGTTATGAATGGACCCAAAGGCTGCCAACACAGGAGGACGAGGACACAAGAACAAAGGTTTTAGTCACTTGAGAAGGACTCATCGAAAACAATCTACACCCGCTTACAGTCCATGCTATTTTAGGAATAAACACATTTTAGGAATAAACAAGTGCTGGCTATAAACAAGTTTGTAAACCACTCATTTTCCTGCACCATAGTCCATTGAGGAAATCCTCATTTTTAACGTGGAGGACACACGAGAGGCTGCTCTGCTGCTGCCGTATACACAAACCTGAATAAAGGATTTCAAACATTAAAGCAAAATAATACTTCGATGTAGGCAGATGTAAAATATATGTAACATTGCTGATCTGCTCTATGGACTTTGGTGCAGGGAGTGTGATTAACGAAGTTTCCAGTCAGAAAAGGCTGCCTCATGGTGTGTCTGGTTTCTAACAATGGCAACAAGCTTGGCTCATGAATGCTTCAAAAAAGCTGAACTAGCCCCTGAGGTTCAACTGTAAGATCAGGAGAATTTCAGCCCGTCCACACCTCCACATACTTAGCAAGGATCGTCTGCCTGTCACAAGATACATTAGATATCCTTCCATCAGCTGCCTCCCAAATCACAAGATTGACTCTCTTGCTCTCTCTGTGCGTCACGCCAATGATCTGTATTTTGATGGGACAGTGATCATGTGCCAAACAAGCCTTACGTCTTTAGTCACGCCTCCACACACACTTATGCTACACTCAGTGTTGGCACAATGTTGAATTGGCCAGGGGCAACTGTTACTGCCACAGTGCTGGAGCATGGCAGATACTGGGCGATGTGTTCCACACATCTCGGGACTCAGTAAGTGTTTTTATTTTGACTGTACCTGCCTCTGTAAAGCACTTTGAATGACAACACTCGCCTTTCCTTGCCATGCGTTTTCCTCAATAACTCACTGAATGAGAGTTGTGTCGCTTCTGAGACTTGATTAAAAAACACTGACTTTAAAACGAGTTCCCAATTAAAGCTGCAGTTGGTAGGATTGCTGGGAAATTAGTTGATCATTTAGCTTAATTTGCATGTCTTTGAAACACTGTGTCACACATGATGAATTCATCAATCACACTTTACATATATATATATATATATATATATACTGCATATTGCACCTTTCATACAAAACAATGTAAAGTGCATCACAGTGTAAAAACAAAGCAAGGAAGAGTGCTGTCGCTAAACACACCAGACGAGAAATTGTCTCTGTTTTTGGGATTTGTTAAATCTTTTTAACTGATCTACAGTTCGGCATTTGCTTGGTTTGCTTTTTGTGTCGCACGTCGCGCTCATGACCATTCAGTGGCCGACAGTCTGTGGACGTCACATTTCAGTATCGGCTCAGCTCGCTTAGAACCAGCAGGTACTGAAAAAAGCACCAGGTACTGTCCCTGATGGAAAAGCCCAAAAAACAGAGTCGATTCGAGCCGTGTTACAACTGTATAGTGGGTAAGAGCCATTAGTGGTGAGCAAGCTTCAGTTTCCAGTCGGACAAGGCTGTGTTACACCAGATCTGATGTGACATGCAGTCTGCTGTGGAGCTTCTGCTCACATCTCTCACATAAACATGAATAGGGTTTGTACTCGACCCTCATCATAAAGATCATTACTTGGATGTGGGGAGTGCGTGGAGTAATGATCCAGGCTGCGTTGGAGACGGAGAAACGACACTGCACGGGGGTGCAGTGTGGCGTTTAGTGGGTATACGTTCAGTGCCACTTTTCTGCAGACGCACTTTGCTCCAAAATGTGTGTAGATGTGTAAACTGGCTGTTGAAAACACTCACACAGTGTTGCTTGCTTCCTTGCTTCTATGTTTAGAACTGTGATGCATTAGCGTGCAGGGACAGTAAAGTGCAGCGGTCGGGCGTGTCGAGGGCAGACCTCTTCTCCCCGGTCACATAAAAGAAAAATACACACACTCAAAGCAGCACGGGTTGCCAGACCAGCAGCACAATAACCTACAAAAAAACAGATCATGAATTTTATTCTATTCAATTTGTCTTTCACTTTTTATTTGCAAAAACAAAAAACTGAGTTGATAGGTATAAATGTGCATTTTTACATGGTTATACAGAAATCCTGGCCCTTTTGTAGTGGCTGTAGTGGCTGTACGCCATATACCTGTGTATCACATAGACTGCACCACGTGACCCATCCATCCATCCATTTTCTACTGCTTTATCCTAGAGACACACAACCATTTAACCATTCACATCCATTCAACAGTCAATTTAGAGTTACCAATCTACCTAATCCTCATATTGCATGTTTTTGGACTGTGAGAGGAAGCCGGAGAACCCGGAGAAAACCCACGCACACACGGAGAGAACATGCAAACTCCATGCAGAAAGAACCTTGTTCCGACTGGGGCTCGAACCACAAGAGCGCTAAACCACTACAACCACGTGACCCTTCGATTAACATGGACAAACAGACCAACATCCCTGTTGCATTTCTTATCCAAACAATGTCAAAGTCGGCATTGCACACACTGGTGCTCACACAAGCATGTGAATTCACTTGAATTTATGAGATAATGAGAAGAAAATATCAGGAAAAATGATCTTGTTAATTCAGAGAGCCAGGAAAATAACTGGAGATGTTACCTCAGTGAATGCAAAGTCAATGCAGACATAGCTGCCAAGTTTGACGCCTGTCAACCAAACCATGGTGGTGAACAGCGGTTAGAAGACAAATGGACAAACAGACGTTCCTTACATTTGTAGATTATAGCTGAAAAGTGAGATGTTCTGTGATGCAGACTTCCTAAACAGGCTTATAGTTTATTAAGTCACACTGAAGGACATTTTCATGAACTCAAACTTACTCCTGTGCTGTAAGCTGACCACTGACTTCATATGCTCATCACCACCCGGGCTTTTTAGAAACATCCCTTTAATGACATATTTGACATTCAAGTGAGAAATAATGAGGCACGGTAGCTAAGAACCACTGGTTTGCAGGCCGGAGGGAGTTTCCACACATGACTGAGTCCAACATCTCCATGAGAGTCAGTAAGTAAACATCACTTATATGACAAGATGGATTTCTTTCATTTAAAGATCAGTCCTCAAGGGACAATATCCAGCTCCTTCACATTGGAGGGAGGAGAGTCGGTGGATTGCTCTCAGTACATAATATTGATCTCTGGATGTTCACGTTCACCTTCATGGCCTGAAGAGAAGGAAGTGTAGGAAGATGGGAACTGTGAATCCACTGTTATAGTGTACATACATTATACATTACATTAATAACACTTCTGTCATATTGGTTTCACAGTAAATCAGTCGTACACATAGTACTAGTACTGTCCATTTATTTGTTCATAGAATATAGAATTAAAAAAAGAGTGCACTGGGTATGCACCGTGCAAGTCATTAAAACAAAAGAAAAATCAACAAAAATCGAATTCATTTGGCTATTTATCCAGGATACAGTTCTAGCACTACTGGACTAGACTCGGTTTGGTATCAGCCACGTCATTTTCCATTACTTCAGAGTACCTCCTCAACGTGGATGAACAAAAAAGACAGAATCGTTCAGTACGTCCTGCGTGAACAGAGCGTAGACTCTGTCAGTCACAGAGTCTTCGCTCATCTGGATCATCTGGGTCCTCCCGCACTGACACATACTGTTGTACATTTGCCCTTTGGTCAGTGGCAGCATCCACAACCGGTTGAATTTCGGCCACAGGCATGTTGCTGCTCTGTGGAGATCGGTGATGGTGTGAATGCCGTTGACGCACGGCTGCCAGCTGTGCACTAGACAACAACCTGCAAGAAATGTGTTTTATGAGTGGAAAAAAGTGAAGCCCGAGGGCTGAAACAATACGCAAATGAGTCGGGCCAGGTTTGTCAGGCCGGCCTGAACCCTTGAGAACTCGAACAGACAGTTAACAGCTCCACCTTGTGGTTAAATCCTGTATGACAGCCAGTAACAGGTGGACTGTTTGTATTACAATTTGAAATATAAATAATCGACTCATAATAATAATAATAATAATAATATAATTGCGATTAATCAATAATCGATTTTTTTTCACCACCCCTAAACATTACTCATTACATTACACGACAGGACACGGTTTAGGTTGCATCTCCACTACAATAAAGAGCACCTACTCAACGTGGGCGGAGTCATCACTGCACGGCTGCATGACACTGCTGTGACTTTGTTTTATACGCGACACACACACACACACACACACACACACAAACGAGCGACGAGTGACTTTACACCAGACTCCTGTAGTTGTTGTTGATTAACACACGTTTTTGGGGATTGTTAAGTAGTTTTAAGTGATCTGCAGTTCGGTGCTGTTCGGCTTGATTTGTGTGTGGGACGTCTCTTCCTGTGACGGCACTCTGGCCAGTCAGTGACCGGCAGTCTGACCAATCATCGCATAGTTACCTACCTTTTGGAACCTCGCCAGAGCAAGTACTAAAAATAGTACCTGGTACCAGGTTACTAGGCTACTGGAAACGCTACCTAAACCGTGCCGTGGTGAGGCAAGGCGAGATTTGGTGAGGCAATTTATGCTATATATTGACTGTAGGTGTGAATGTGAGAGTGGATAGTTGATCATCTCTGTCCAGGGTGTCCCCCACTCCCACAACCCTCATGTGGAGGATAAAGACGTAGACAACGAAAAAGCAAAATTGTGCCTTACTAATGTTAAGTCAACAGTGTGCAGTGACAACATTACTCTGGTTACTCCATCACCATGGAGCAAACATTTTTATAGATGTATCTATGAGTTTGAGGATTGTCATGATAGTGTTTCAAGGTCTGACTTTGGTTTGGAAAACAAACAAAAAAGAAAAATCAAGTGTTTCACTTTTACACAGTGTTTCACTGGAGAGACCGAATAGTTCCCAAAACTAGTGAGACTAACAGTCACACACAGATTCATGTAGGCCTGCGACTAACCATTAATTCATTATCAATTAATCTGTTGATTATTATTATTATAATGTTGAAGAATGTTGATCAGTGTGTCTTCTTTCGTCAAGAATCCAACATTATTGAGGTTTAATGATTTCTTTGTTATACGAAGCAAATAAAGCAGAAAATATTGAAAAATCAGAAAACGTGTTTTAATTATTGAAAAAGTGTTGCATGTTAGGAAATGAATTGTCTCTTTGTACTGATTTTTAAAAAAAAACTTGCTTGCTTGTAAGTTGCTCCCTCAGGAGGTAATTAAGTAATTTGAATGGTTTAACTGATGAAATAAAAATGTGTTGCAGCGTGACCAAGCTTTCACCAGGGATTGTTACTACTTATGCACGAGTTGTGCTGTTGTCCTTGTTAGTGCAGCACGAGCATGGTGCTGTGGGTGGTATGATGGGATGACTAATCTGCCAAATTAACACACTTTAACATATCAAAATGCAAAAAGGCAATGCAGACCTTTCTCATCAAAGACAGGCTTTAATCTAGCTGGTGTTCTGTGGATTCAGAAATGCAAAGTACTAACATAATTGAGGCCCCCTCATTTTTATATAAGGATTGGAAATGAAATAAATACATGTGGCACTTAAAAATAAAAGTAAAATGACTAAAAGTGTCATTAGGAAATAAAAGTCCCCTGAAAAAAATAATTGTATTTATTTATTTCATACCCATATTTACTTATTTCATAGCGATATTTATTCATTTCTCTTTTTATTTATTTATTTATTTATTTAATTTTGACTGAGATGGCCCTACGTGCTCTGCCTACTCGTGTGTTGTATAGGGAGCAGCGGCTCTGACTGAGAGCATTACTACTCTGTTGTGATTGGCCAAGCTGGAGGCATGGTCAGGAATGGCCCGCCCCCTTCATTCAATGCTAAAAACAGCGCTAGCAGTTAGCGGCAACGTAGCATTTGGCAGTTAGAAGTAGTTAGTCCGCTGTCCCTCGTCGTAGCTTTTGATCCAGAGTCAGAATGTGTCCTATCGTTCTGTTTTTCAATGTGTTTCTATCATGCTGTGGTTTGGTTTGGTGCAGTACGGTACAGTTTGGAATGGTAAAGCCCTGAGTCATGGTTGCGTTCTGACTGAGTACAGTACAGTACCTTTACTTGGCAGTGTTTACTGTGCCTGATGGCTGCGCCGCATGATGTCGTACCTGTGCGACGATGACAGCGAACGCAACACAAGTGTTTGCACAACAGTTTGTGACTATTTGTCTCAAAAGGACGTAAAGCTTTGTATGAGAATAGACTTTAGGTGTTGAAGAAACACCGGCTACAAGGGAGGGATGTTTTTCTGTCCCCCAATCAGCTGACTGTCGTGGGTCTGACAGTAACATACCATTCACTCTGGTACCCTAAGCGAAGGGTTCCAAAGAATGGAGTGGTTGAGGCTGGTTATTTTGGTTTTATTCCTAATGGAAATATCATCATAACACATCATCAGTAGTGTAAAACTAACCTGTCTTAGCACAGTTTAAACCCAGCTCATGTTCCCTATTAGTGGGTGAACTCCTCAAGAAAATGTTTCCTGATGTTGCAGTGAGAATGCCTCCTTTCAAACTGAGTTCTTCTTGGAACCAGGAGAGAGCTGGTTATTCAAGATCTTGTTACTTTCGGGGTCGACTTCATCTGGAAAACTGAAAGACTTATGTCCACTTTGCATATACAGTCAAGTCAATGGTTACATCTGGAGTCAACTACTCTGACTGATCATCTCAATATTTATCACTGATGACATTTTTAATTCCAGTGTCTTGTTCTTTTGTCTGTGAGAACATCATCCTTCTTCCACTTACTGTACTTGCCAGGAATTCTGTTCCTCTCTGCCCAGCAGGACAAACACGAACACTGTCTGGATGTGGTCAGGAACTGTCTGGATTTCTTACATCTCATTTGTTTTGGCATTGTAATGTTGATGACACTGCATGACTTTTCACAGACTTTACAGGAGCTGTGTCTCACTTTGAAATGTTCTTATGAATTATTCAGGAGTATATGTCTCTTGCCAGAATTCTGGGCTTACCATTGTTACTTTTTTTGTAATCTTGATTTCCCACGATGATATTAAAATGTTTATCTATACCTCCATTTTGGAGTTGTGCAATTTTTTTCCAAGATGATGCACTAAACAAATGCAGGAGACAAAAGGCATGATGTGTGTGCGGAATTAGCATGTAAAAAAAATGTCAACAGCAAACAAGCATTTGAGCCACATTTCCAAAAGTACCAGGAACTTTAATTTGAACAAATGCCTGTCACATTCAAAAGCAGTGGCAGATGAGTTTAAGCCTATCAGCTCCAGCCGACTCTCTGCATAGCAGTGTTTAGATGTTGTGTCACATGACAACACAGGAAGCAATTTGTTCAGTCAAGGCAGACAGAGGCAAAAGCAACATCGTGTTAGTAAAGTGAGACGACTGCAAACAGGTTACAGGAAGTTCCCTCGAAAAGGTTTGAGTGAATTCTACTGTTAAAAAAACTGGTCATTAAGACCCTCAGTCAGGTCTGATAGTACTGCCTGACAGAGATGAAGGACGTGTCATACAAAAGCATGATATCTGTCCATAACAGTCCAATGGACAACAACAAAAATCTCCAAACGTTACCCATTGCAGCAAGATGCAGATTTCTGCAGATGATTGTTGAGTGTTTTTTTTTAACATGGTAAAAGAGAAGAGAAGAGTAGGCAAAAATGATATAAACCCACTGCTACTCTTGTTTACCATTCATTCATTCATTCGTTCATCCATTGTCTATGGCTTTATCCTACACATGAGTGTCACGGGAGAGATGGAGCCTATCTCAAATGACTTAGGGTGCAAGGTGGGGTACATCCTGAACAGGAAGGCAGTCCATCCAATGGCCAACATACAGAGACATCCACTCTCACTCACTCCTAAGGTCAATTTAAATTGTCAAATGAACCACATGTGCATGTTTGTGAACTGTGGGAGGAAACCAGAAGTACCCGCAGAAAACCCACATGCTCATGGGGAGAACATGCAAACTCCACACAGAAAAGCCCAAACTGTGAGGCAACAATGCACAACTAAAATCTCCAGACACAACAATGAACGCTTCTGGGTACTTGAAGTCTTGTGATAGTGGTGTAAAGCATGTCACACGCGACTTCCGCCTTGGCAGATGGAGGAGTGTAAACAACAATGGCTACCGCCACAGTGAACTCCCTGGGTAGGTAATATGCTCTTAAAATAACCGCTTATCTGTTGCTTATCTGTCCTTTGAAAGTAGCGTGATTAGGATTACACCACTTGTTGTTGACGAGCAGTAAAAGCCCCCCGCGTTTCTGCTTACTGCTGGCTCCGGTGTCTCTGTCCTAGAGTTCTCAACGGGTTCGGTCCGAAAAAATCTGCAAATGAGGCGGGTCTCGGGTCGGGTCTGGGCTTCCTTTTTTCCACTCATAAAACACATATCTTGCAGTTTGTAAATGATATGTTGTTTGTGGCAAATTGTCGCTGTTCACGTGCAGACCTGACGCCGCTGTGTGCGTAACCCCGGCACTTTGGGCATGTCAGTGTCATTTTTGGAACTCTTTTATGATGCTCAGTGTGAACTGGAGGGGGACAAAAATCCCACTCTGCATCTTGTACTAGTGTGGGCAGAATGACTCAGACATCACTGCCAGCAAAATGCCAACGATACTGCACAGCTGGCCGCCGTGCGTCAGCGGTATGCACACCGGTTTTGCACACCACTCCACAAAGCCGCAACCTTCCTGTGGCCGAAATTCAACTAGTTGCGGATGCTGCCTGCTGACCAAAGGGCAAAGGGTTAACCGGTACCAGTTAACCAGGTACCGGTACCGGAGGACCCAGGTGACTGCGTCAAAAGCAGCAGCAGCACCCGCTCCCGCTGCAAATCAATGGAAAACGGGCTTAAAGACCCAATGGTATACCAAGTCAGTTTGCTCTGTCCTTGTGGCCGATATCCGGCACATATTTCCACCCCATTCCCTCAGATAGTATAGTATGGTTATGTCTTGGTTAAGTACTCAACCGCACGCAGTCGTTCTAAATATATACTAAATAAAAATACACATTACACACTGCTGTCTCACCGGAGCCATGACACTCCCTTTATGTAATTAAAACCAAGGACAAAGGTGTGGAGAGAGAGATGATGTCTCCTGCCTTCCTGAGCAGAGCATCCAACAGAGTGAAGAGAGGGACGAGGTGTGGACGTTCACAGAGGGAACATTTATCTGTCACTGCAGGGTTGAGGAATGAAATGAAAGTGTTGACCACTAAGATCATGTTCAGCACTGAGCGAGTCCAATTCTCCTCACCTGTTGCATTCAGCTGCCTCTGATCAACAATTGATTGATTTTGGATTGATTCCCTGGTACAGACCGTGCCTGTCCCCGAACTGCCTGCTCTGTCCTGGTGATTGTCTCTTCCTTGATGGCCCCCTACAACGGATTCCACCTGCTTGTTCCTGTGGCGGAACAGCCCTGCACTGGACCTGTCATCTCCCTTGTGTGGGCTTGTTGTCTTGGGCTCAAGTTCCCTCTGCATTTCACGGTACGGAGCTCAGCCTACGAACTGTTGTGTGTGTGCCTGTGCATCACACACCGGTCTGCTTCCCCGTCCCCCTACGGCAGACACGCTCCGTCCTCCTCAGACAACCGAGTGGCAGGTATTTAATACATTTTGAATATAACATTGTGGCTTCTTCACAATAAAAGCATAATAGGTGCATAATGTGACAAGCTCTCTCTCTTAAGCATCCCTGTGTAGGGATTTATTAATTGAAACTGAGAAGGTGTTTGTTCATCTTCAGAAGAAGTTGGTTCTCAGTACTTGCAGTACTAGTACTAGTGGCAACTTGACTCTGTCAAGTTTGATGGTCAGCAGGTTGATGGTTGGAAGTAGCCTCCCCATCATGGTGATGTTGGCTCATGACAGCAGCATACTCTGCAAGCAAGTGATGAACACAAAGACACAACACCACCCTTATGATAACTTTAAAACTATTTTATTTGATTAAACTGCTGTAGCGAAGAGCTGTGGCTTCAGGGCTTTAGGTGCCTCAAGGGGTGGTAACCCTCGAACATCGTGGTGGACACCAGTGGTCAGGGAAGCTGTTCGACTGAAGGAGTGTTTCCGGGATATGCTATCCTGGAGGACTCCTGAGGCAGTTGCAAGGAATCGACGGGTCCGGCAGGGCGGCAGCCTCGGATGTGGCAGACGCAAAGCAGCGGGTATGGGAGAAGTTCAGAGAGGACATGGAGAAGGACTATTGGTCGGCACCAAGGTGTTTCTGGAAAACCATTCGGGGCCTCGGGAGGGGAAAGCGGGGGACCATCCATGCTGTGTACAGTAAGGATGGGACACTGTTGACCTCGACTGAGGAGGTAACCGGACGGTGGAAGGAACACTTTGAGGAACTCCTGAATCCGACATCTGCGCCCTCTGTGGTGGAGACAGAGAGGGAAGCTGATGGGGGCCTGGGAGTACGCCCATCCAGTCTACATGTGTTTTGTGGACCTGGAGAAGGCGTATAATTGGGTTCCCAGGGAGATACTGTGGGAGTATGGGGTGAGGGGGGCACTACTTAGGGCCATCCTATCCCTATACGCCCAAAGTATGAGCTGTGTCCGGGTTCTCAGCACTAAATCAGGCCTGTTTCCTGTGGGTGTGGCTTTCGCCAGGGCTGAGCTTTATCACCAATCCTGTTTGTGATTGTGTTTCAAGTCCACTTGGAGCCGAAATCTGCGACTAACAGCTGAGTGGCTAACAGCTGGTGCCGCTAAGAACAACTCAAGCATTACATCAACAGCTCAACTTTTATTTTGTAGTAACGAGTAACGAAGATGGTTCAGGAAAATGTATCAGAGTAAAAGTACACATTTTATTTAGGAAATGTAGAGAGTAAAAAATAAACGTTGTCAGAAATATAAATAACAAAGTACAGTAACAAAGTATTTGTACTTTACTGTTACATTACAACACTGGGTGCAACAATATCACCATTAAAACGTTTTCTCTCCCTATTTAAAACACACACAAAAAACTGTTTAACATTTTCACAAAGTGCTTCCATTTTTAAAATGTGACCAGTGCAGTTCTAAAGAGTGACGAGTCAAAGCTTAAAGAAAAAATGTCTTCCCGCGCCTGCACTGTTGGGACAGTTTGTGGCTGAGGGAAATTTCCCCCATCATGTCTGAGTCACTGTGTTTCTCCTGGAAAAAAAACCACATCCAGATTCTTCATGTTTATCGATTTTAAAAAGAGAGGCTGTGTTTAAATCACTAGTGCTCCATTTAAAAGAATTGAACCCATGTTTAAAGGCGACATAGACCAGAAGCTCCAATTAACGCTGCGTTTGTGTGTGTATCTGCGTCATTACCTCGTTTATGAAACCCTAAAGTTTCAGAACAAACAGTTCAGCCACTGCTGAGAAAATAGTGTTGTATTGTTTTCCTTGGCTCTGTGAAGCGGATCGGCACTTCCGTATGTTGATGATGTCATCAGTAAACCTCACCACTCCTCTCACCACTGTAGCGCCTCCTGGTGCGGGCACTAGTCCGGGCACATCCGGTTGCGTACATTCAACCGCAGAAGAAGAAGAAGAACTACTCTTGTTGTAGCTGCTGAGATGCAGAGCATCCACCGTGCCAGAGGGGGAGCTGTGTATCTGAGAGCTGGCCTACCAATTACGTCACTTCCAGGTACCTGGCCAATCACAGGACAGTGGGAAAGCTCTCGTTGGCTGGCCAATCACAACACAGTCCACGTTCTGGGGGTGTGGTTTTGGTCTGAAACTGTGTGTGTGTGTGTGTGTGTGTGCACAGGCTCATTGTGAGGGCAGTATGTTCATTAGCTGACAGTAACAGTGACACTGGAGCAGACTTCAGAGAGATCATAAAAAGTGAGTGTAGTGTATTTAGTTCCTGGAGTAATTATCAGTGTCCTTGTGCTTTTTCATGTAAACATTGTCATAAACCAGGGGTGTCCAAACTTTTTGCAGAGAGCCAGATTAGTAAGGTGAAAGTGTGTGGGGGCCGACCATTCAGCCTGACGTTCTTTGAACCAATAACATTAAATACAAATGATCTATTTTATGACATTTTTATTGCAAATGACATTTCATTTTCAACTTTTTACTAAAATCACTGTGCCGCCTTTAAAGACCACATAAAATGAAGAAAAAGTCTGTCTGGAAAAAAACACTTTTGCGAATATTAAACATATCTCATAAGTTCATTTGAAACATTACATATTATTCACTATCAAATGCTCACTGTAAACTTCTAAATTCAAAACTGTGAACTGTGAAAAGTCAATTTATTAAGATTTTAGAATTTATTCACCTCAGAGGACTTAACAAATCATGTCTGCACTAATGTGAAGAGTGATCCTGAGATCTTGACTGCAGTATTTAGTCCAGTTCTGGCTCAAAAACTGGTTTTAATGCACAAGACGTCACGCAGATGAGAGTCACTTAGTCTCATCCTCACGCGGCTCTTGTTAATGTTCATCATCAGCATCTTCTTAGCAAACGTTCAAATCTCTTGGAACCTGCCTTCATCCAGCTGGCGGTAGAAGAAGTTGACAAGAGGAAGCTGTTGGTGCCGACTGCTACACTCGGCGTCACACTACAGCTCAATGAGCTCCAGCTGCAGGTAGTCTGGAGCGTCATCAGGGTTCACGGAGAGAGGAGAGGAAAAAAGCCTGATGTCCTTTTCAATAGCTGCAAAATCCCCGAAAGAGCCGTTGAAACTCCTCAACAAGAGATCAGGCCAACCTGTCAAATAAAAGTAATTGTTACTACAAAAAAGAATGAACTTTGTACAAATGCTGAGAAATATTTATTTACAAAGAATGTGTTTTTAAAATCTTGATAAAAAATTATAATGAGACTGAATATTTGAGGCTGGTGTTTGAGGAGGTTATGAAGGAGCCAGCATCTGCAGAAGAGTTGCAGAAGAGCCCGTCATCACAGGAGGAAGTGGTCGCCTGCCATGTCCTGCTTCACTCACACTCACAGAGTGGGTGAAAGTGGATATATTGGGCAGTTGGATCAGGAAACTCGTGGTGTATCCAGAAAACAACACAGGACGTGATGACGACTTGTAAAACTATATTGATATTGGAGGCATCTTTCAAAAGCTCACCTCAGTGCTGCTGTCCACATAATGAATCAGGCTGAAGGACGCAGAAATGCTGAAAAGCCTTCAGGAAGACATTGGAATAACATTTCTCTAGTCCCCATCACTTCATACATCTTCAACCTGTGGCTTCTCAGACTCATCCATTTGTTATCTTTTTTTAGAGGTGACTCCTTGATGATGGAGAGTGCCCTGAGCAGTGTGTTCCTTTCCCTCCCTGCCTCTCTGTCACACATACACACACTTCTTTCTTTGTCTCCAGGTAAATATCAGACAGAGGCAAATCTGTTCCTCCTCTGTTCAAAGATGAGAGAGCGTGACAGGCAGAGGGAAAAAAGAGAAGGGAGACTTGCTTAATAACAAAAGCTTAAATTAGATTGGAGCTTTTGCAACACAATGTAGATCATCAATCAACACACACACACACACACACACTCTTGCAACTTAAGTGTGGTTTTGTGAGGTAACAGCACTTGGGTGACCCCTGCTGGACCCCTGTGCCTAGAACATAAGACAAGCAAGCTCACTGTCATTGAAACACTCACACACACACACACACACATATATTTATATGTATGTATACATATGTATATGTACTGTATATACATATATGTACATATATATGTGTATATATATACGTTTATATAAAATATGCAGTTTTCCGTCTTTTTATTCATGTACAAAAACCGACAAATACAACACAATTGAATATTGGAAACTATTGAAAACAAACACACCAGCATGCAAACCAATTCATTTCAGTATTTCAGAATAAAGGGAAACAAAACGACAACATATCATCTAGAATTCAACAATTATCAATTATTTCAAATCATAAAGGCCCCAAACCTTTGTATAAATAATTATTCTCCTACTAATTTAAGCACAGTACAACAATTTGCCTTCGGCTCACCAACATAAAATCATAAATCATAAAAGGAGACGTACAGAAAGTCATAAACACAATACACAGTTAAAATAAGTCATAAGAACAAGAACATAGAAATAATAGACACTCTTCGTGGTCTGTGAGACTCTTCTTCCTCCACAGGTAACATAGTGTGCAGTATTATCCTGGAGCGCCACAGAACTGCCAACATGCTGCTGTTTCTCAGCTGTGGGCAGGAGGGTCCTGAGCGACAGGTGTTGCCCACATCCTCGGCTGTGAGTCGTGACGCTTTGGGGTGATGATGATGATGCACTAAATGAACTAGTTTACCTGCAGAAGAGGAAGAGTTGTGACCTGCCAGACAAAGACCATGGAAGCAGCGTTCTCCTCCAGGTTCTCCCTTCTCCTCACTTGTGGATGTAGATGAGAACACTGAAGCTGCAGCTGTTAATTCTATGCCTTCAGTGAAAGGTGTAGATAGAGTTCACACCACTAATGAACCACTCCAGAGTTCACTGGCAAGTGGTCCAGGACCACCTCTTTCAAGTGGATCAGAGTTCAGTTGATTGGTCTGCATCAGAGGTCCAAACGAACCGTTCTAAGATGCGAAGAACACCAGGGTTTAAAATTTAACCACACATTGGTTGGGTTTTGACCCTCAACCATGACGCCCTTCAGTCGCCAGGTTGGCAGTGGAGGTCAAATCAGCTCCAGGACTATCTTCCACTCATTCCCCACAGTGAGCGCTGTCCACACGGCTGGGAACCCTCCACACACCACCACAGGAAGCAGCCATGTTTGCTACCCTTGCTCTCTGCACTCCTGTAGGAAGAGACTGTGTTTTATTATATCACATCACATCACAACATGCCTCAAACCAAGAGTAATCCAACTCAGCGGTGGTATAATGTGAGAAAAGGGTCAAAAAGTGGACTGAGGAAGGCAATGGAGGAGATGAATAAGGAAAAATGCATGGTTGTGTGTGTGTGTTGGCATAGTCAGGGTTCCCTCATGAGCAAAACAACTAGGAATACAAGACCCACTGTCTACGAGTGCAGCGACATAAGCTAAATAAAGCAACATCCTTAGCCGTGAAACATGTGGTTAGAGTTAAAAGAGAGTCTTTAATTGGTTTACCACACATCAACCACTCACGAGGAGCAGAGGAACCAAGCCTGGGGGCCATGATAACACCACACAAATCATGCTTGACCCCCTCAGACATCAGTGTGAACTCAGAAGACTTTTATTTCCAGAATGATGTTTTGTTTTCAGGAAAATCTTTATTCCTTGAAAAGGCGTGTACAGTATTGTATTTCAGTGGACTTTTACTTCATGAATCCACATTTCCTTATTTCACTATAGGCTTATAACACTTTTATTCCTGGGGACTTTGACATGTGGAGGCCTGGTTGTCAGAGATTCAGACGAAAGCAACTCTATCACCTTTGTGAGCTGTAGTGAGAGTTTGGCGTCTTCACCTTTGGTGTTTATGTTCTTTAACTGCCTGAGTGATGAAGGACATTTCTATGTTCATGCAGTGCTAATGGAACTGTGCTCTGGGTTTATTTTCTGGGTACATTTAGCTCCAGCTGAACATTGTAAGGTTAGCTGCATGAAAGCAACTGGAATTCATTTTGAGAAATTCCAATGTGACGTGTGGCGCACTGGGAAGACGTGGAGGCGTTAGAAACAGTGGCATCAGCCCATGGTGATCATGGGGGACGTACAGTCCCTGAGGAAGAAACTTGAGGGGAATGTTCTTCATCCACACAAACCCCAAAAATGACTCTAAGTGCTATTACTGGCCATGGCCTGTATGGGGCGCTGTAACACTAAAACCTCAGAAGAAGCATGTTGATTACGTCCATAGGGCATGTGAGACTGTGTAAAGAGGGGCACCAGGAGGCTACAGTAGTTCCTCATTGACAAAAACATGCTGACTGTGTCTCTTATTGTGCTTTTATCAAATGTCTTTTATCGTTTTTGTCTCACTGCATGATTTGGAGACTTGTCCCTTAGGAGCAGAACTGCTCTTAATCAAGTGGGCTGACGGATGAGCCTCGGCTGAGGATGGTACTGCACTTAAAGCAGTTAGCAAACTCCATTTTAAATGATGAACTGCTCCGTCTACTCACAGTGACTTTGAGCTTCTACCCTCTGGATGGAGGTTTACAGTCAGGAAATAAAAGTACTGTAGCAACCGATAACGTAATATCGGCCAATAACGTAATAAGTTAAATGTAATAAAACCAATAACGTAATAACTTTTTGCCAATAACGTAATAACTTATTACGTTATTGGCCTTACATTAAAAAAATCCTTTGATAATGTAATAACTGAGGTATCACTTTATTTTATTTTCAATATCTGGAGAGTGAGTGTCACACTTAGCCTTAATATTGCATCTTGCAACAGATGCTTAAATATCCGACCTTACAGATACCCCTCCTCAGGAGGCCTAAAGGAGCAATCAGCAATCAATTTGGATTTATATGTCACTCTTAGGGTTCCGTTATAGGGCTCCGTGTATCCAACTCCGTGACCATACAGACGTTTTGTAGTAATAGTGCGTTGCAGTTTTCAGTATGGTATTGCAATTCACCACCAGGACACTAGGGGCTGCGGGAATGAGTCGTTAACTGACCAATGACAGCACCGCGGTGGCTACAGAGAGCACTTTTGCCAGGATCATAAACAAAGCTTTACTTTTACTCTGGGATTGTTGAATCGGCCAAAACAGTGTTAGGGCCAGTCTGATCTACAAAGTAACATTAAATTGCTTGCAGATTTGGCTGAAAATGTAATAACTAAGCCCATAATGTAATAATATACTGTATAAATATGACTGCATTCCCCCCCGCCCCCACACACACTCAATAATATCATATCATACTGCTTTTTCCACCAATATTCACCAATATTTCAAAACTTACTGTTTGTCTGATGCACATGGTCGAGATATGCTGCTCTTAAATTGATTAATGCACTCATTCACCCACATATGCACAACCATGCGGTTCTTAATTAAAGAATTAAAGAAATCTGAAAATTCCATAAAGATATTTTTAACTTTGTGTAATTCCAGAGGTTTTTGCAGTGTCTTATATGCTGATGTGTAAGTTTTTGTGTAGTTTGCTCATAAAAAAATAGGTATAGTGGATGGCATAGTCACATAAACACATGTCATATGTACTGGGCACCTCTCAGTCTTTTTAACAGCTATCTGCTCATTTGGGTCTTTAGTCATTACAATTCTTACAGATATTGTTGTATAAATAGACAGTTGCTCATAATGGTGTATGTATGTAACATGAAATCATGTCTCAGTGACGGTCTTGCATTGTCAAATGCATTGAACACATTTTTTCATGGAAAAACATTTTTAATTTTTAATTAAACCTTTTTTGAATCTCAAAATGCCTCAAAGGGGTTTTACTGAGGTCTACAGAACTCTAAGTGATTTATTCTGCACAAACTGCAAACTCTGAAACTGCACTACATGTTGTAAAACATGGAACTTAGCATCTCAAATGAAAAATGATCCGGCACTCATTTACAAATGTAAAAAAGGAGAGTAAATTTGAATAGTGCAAAGTTATCAAAATGGAATTTAGGCTGGAGGTCTCAAATGAAAAGTAGCTCTCACTCATTTACTAATTTAAATAAAACAAAACATTAAAATAAAATGTACTACTTAATACCTTGTGTGCCTCCAAAAAATGTTATCATCCATCGAGGCAACTGAGACCAATGGAGACCGCGGTGCTGTCATTGGTCAGTTAACGACTCATTCCCGCAGCCCCTAGTGTTCTGGCGGTGAATTGCAATACCATACTGAAAACTGCAACGCACTACTACGACAAAGCGTCTGTATGGTCACGGAGTTGGATACACGGAGTATTATAACAGATTTATATACATATATATATATAAATCTATATTTATATTAATATATATTAATATGGATTTATATGTCACTCTTAGGAACCCTAAGAGTGACATATAAATTGACTTAATTGCTCCTTTAGGCCTCCTGTGGAGGGGTATCTGTAAGGTTGGACATTTAAGCATCTGTCGCAAGATGCAATAATAAGGCAAAGTGTGGCACTTTCTCTCCAGAAATTGAAATTAAAATAAAGTGATACCTCAGTTATTACATTATTGGCTCAGTTATTACATTATCAAAGGATTTTTTTAATGCAAGGCCAATAACGTAATAAGTTATTACGTTATTGGTTTTATTACATTTAACTTATTACGTTATTGGCCGTTATTACCTAGTACCGTTATTACGTTAGTACCTTTGATAAAGTAACTTTATCTATTTATTTGGTTTGTTATAGTTTTTATTTTTTGCCATATTCATTTCATCCATTTTTGCATGTTTTTACTCTACTAGTTTCAGTGGATTTGTTCTTTTATTATTTACTCTCATGATTTTAGGTTGTTGTTGTTTCAGATGGATAAATAGATCATCATCTGTCAGCATTGACTAACCATGATGCCACTCATGGTTTGTATGTTATGAAGGTATTGATGTGGTATGTGGTGCAGGACACAGACGATTGTTGATGAAACCAAGATCGAGAACCGGGATTAGGCCGGCATATGTCAGTTATCCTGGCTGAATTTAGCCAATTTAGTGGGGGATTTATCCTGGGCAGTTAGCCTGGTCTTTGTCAATCCTGTGGCTCAATCTGTGCAGTAAGTTGTCATAATGATCAAAAATAAAAAATGTGATTTACAATCATTCATGTGATCTTCTATATGTGTTTTCCCTCAGTTGTATTCGCCTCAATTTAAATATTACATACATATTGTGATTCAGTCAATGAAGTATCTCAATGTTTTCCATGAAAAACTGAAATATGTATAAGAATGTCAGTAGATGGCGCCCTGGGCAACCGCCTATGTCCTATGCCTCGAGCCTATGCCTGTGAGTTACTGTTCAGTGTAACATGTTCTTTGTAGAAGCTACAGGTTATTTAATCTGTGAATGTTAGCTGCTAACTTCATGTTAGCTTGTCACTAATTAAGTTTAAGTTTAATTAGCTGCGTTCATGAGGACCAGGTTTTGGTGTCAGTGTTTATGCCAGAAAAAGTCTTTAAAAGGTCGTCACTCATTGATCTATAGTCTACAATTGCCATTCCAGAATGTGTGGATTATATTGCGCAACACACTCCATCACTGACTTAGTGTTTGAATTGGCTGTTTATTGACTCTGGAATGCAGCGCCATAGTGTTCTATGTTTGAAGTCTCCTTTGTATCACACCCACATCATCTGTGAGTGTGCAGGCGCACACACAACTGTTTATCAAAGGCTAATTATCATCAGTCCGTCGTCCGCTGTCAGTGTGTTGACTCATGGTGAGCCTGTCACACTCAGACGCACACTCCAGCAAACAAGCTGTTAGGAGGCCAAACAAAAGCTTTCAGGTGTTTGTATTCACGCCGCTCATTGATTGCATTATCTTTCATTTGACTGGTACTAACTGTTGAAAGAAAAGTACTTTTCCATCCTGTAGCAACCAATAATGTAATAACAGCCAATAACGTGTCACTTTCTATCCAGAAAGTAGAAATTATTAACAAATTATACATATATTATTACATTATCGGCTCTAGTACTGAGCAAACACATGTAGGTCACATGACCACTGTTGAATGAATTAAATAATATTCCTTCATACATGGAATTATGAATTTAATAAGCAAATATACAATATTCTAAATATAAGATTTTGCACAAGAAATAATAACTGTATGAGTACTGCATAGTATGTATAATTTTGATGGATGAATAACGTAATAACTTATTACGTTTTTAGCAAAAATGCTATTGCGTAATTGGCTCAAAAACTTACATTATTGGCAAGTTATTACGCTCTTGGCTTTATTACATTGTTACATTGGTAATATTTTGACAGCATATTTTGACTCATCGCATATCAGTCACTGTTGGATAATGACTTTTCCCTCCCTGTTAAAATAAATAAGGAGTGCATCACACAACTGTGTTTAAGAAACACAAACAAAAAAGCATCGCGTTAGCTGAATGAGTTTGATGTTTTAAATATTCATACACATGTGTATTGTTTATGTGCCTCTGAATGACATGCACCAGGTTATTCCCGTCCTCTTTCTATTCAAAACAAATATTGAGAAGATTAAATATAATCAGTTTTGCTTCAGCTATTCAACTGATAAAAACCAAAGAGGGTGTGGTCTAAAGTTCCAGTGATAATGTGATCACTTGACTGTTGTTTTCAGATAAACTGTACTTGAATGATAGTGAATATCCTGAAGGAGGCAAAACTACTATTTATGGCCGGTGGGCAATATAAGTTATTCATTATGATATTAGACAGAATTGCAAAGTAAAAGTGCTTGTTTTGATATAAAATGATTCACAATAAAAACATATTTATGATGCACAAAAACAGAGAATTAAATTGAAAATTTAGCAAATAATGATGAGGATAATTGTGATTAAAACAGCTTAAATATATGTAATTTCATGTTGAGTGTAATACATTTTAATAAAGCAAAGATTACAACCCAATGTCTTATTACTATTATAAAAAATATTGCCGGGCAAATACATTTAGTCTTGTATTCTGTCTCTATTCATCACCTCGCACAGTGGTGGGCGGGCCGCATGTAATTGATTGGAGGGCCACATGTGGCCCCCGGGCCACCAGTTTGACAAATGTGACTTAACTGCTGAAAGTGTAACTGAAGCCACGGTAATGTGAGGTAAACATAATTGAGTCTTTTACGAGCATCTGAGTAAGAAACACTTCCTGTGGAAACTCAAATAGGGAATTTTGCAAGAAGAAATAAAATGGCTGACAAACTCCAAATAAGGGTTCATTTAACTTGGTAACATTTGTTTGAATGAACTCATTTCATTTCATTTATTCAACAATAGCTGTTTCAAATATGTCAAACATTTTCCTTTTTCACTGTAAAGACAAGTGTTTTTGACACAAACAAAAAGACCAAGACAATGTGACATAACTTGATCCAAAACTGATATTATGGACATGAGGGCAGTTGGTGTAACAGAAGAGGACACAAAGTTTAGGGTGAGATGGAGGCAGATGATCAGCTGTGGCAACCTCTAAGGGAGGAGCTTAAAGAAGAAGAAGAATGCATAGATTATGTTACATAAAGTCCCTTTAACTGACATTTACACCACATGTGTCTGTAAATGAGCAGTCAGGGAAACTCAGTGCTGCTTATACTGTACGGCTGTAGATTCAGGTCAGACACAAAACCAGAAACACACATTTACAAGTACAGTTTCATCGAGTTAAGGCCGTAGTCTGACGTCTCCTGTCCGACGAAGCGTATACATGCATGAGTAATCGGACTATGAATCGCATTATCCAGGATTGTTAGTCTGACTAAGACCAGCTCGATTTTAGTCAGACAAACATGTTTATATGACATTAAGAAAACCAAAGACCACCATCCACTAGACCCGGTACGATTGGGGACTCGGTTGAATTGGGGCTTGCAACATTCACACTGCACTTCAATGAAACCAGTGAATAACGTGTTCGCCTCCTTGCCTGAGGAGGCACTGTATCAAGAATCATCGAAGGAGAAGACAAGACAGCAATGAACAAGAAAACTGGCTTATCTGTTGGTTAATGCAGGACAACTTTGTTTCAGAGCAAAACATGGAGCTGCATCAAATCATATCAGTCTTGGGTTTTTTATTTGGTTTTATGTGAACATACGACACATATATGCTGCAACAATGGGCTCAGCCATTTGTCGCGCGTATGTTTTGGTTGTGTGTACCCACAATGCCCTGTGTTGTAGTCACTTGAGGCAAACCGAGACCTACGTTTTTAGGCAGACCGGAGTTTGGTTGGGCATTCACACCTACGTGAATTCACACCTGACTTTTAACATGCATGTAAACGGAGTTGAGCTGCGTTGTAGCCCACAGTTACAGTTATTCTCTGGGGTTCAGTTCCCAGTTCTCTTTCTCTTATTAATAAATAAATAACCCTTTAAATTGACCGTAGTCGTGACTGTGGGAGTGCATGGTTGTTCATTTCTGTTTGCCCAGAGATGGACTCACTAGCTGTCCAGGGTGTATTCCACCTTTCACAGCTGGAATTGGCTGCAGCTCCCAGTGATCCTCATATGGAGGATAAACATGAGTGAGTGTTTATACCCAACCCGAGTGCCTACATTACCCACAATGCATATCAATTGCAGAGAGTTTGGCCAGGGTCAAGACTCTCGGGCTGTTTTCACACCTTGGATTTGCATTGTAGTTCAGGGGAGTTGACTCTAAAAGTCTTTGTAGCTTCGGTTTCCATTGTTGTGTCTTTACTGTAATACTACTCGTATTACTACACTTTTCCCAAGGTATTCTGGGCATGTTCAAATAGGAGATACACCAACTTAGACCCCAAACATTCTTAGGTCACGCACCTTGTAACCCAATATCTTCATGGGGAATGTCTCCAAGAAGGAGAAGAAGAAAGAGAAGGAGAAATAATCCTTTACCATCAGGATAATTCATGCAGTGTTTCTGGTTATTATGAACATCCAGTCATTTTCCACTTGGAGGAACTACAGCTCACACATGTTCTAAGAATGCGTGCTCTTGTGTAACCATTAAAAGGGTTGTTTGATAAGTTGTGGGGTTAGACTACAAAGGCGTCACTTTCGAACAGGATTCACACAAAGCATAGGTGCTCTAATAATTAACTGAGTTTGCATGATATGCATACACTCAAAAATATCTCTGTTCGCTCAAGTTTGTCACATCTCCTGCTAAACTCCCCACTGATAACTATGAATATGCTTCTTTTATTTGTTTCACGCCGCTGCAAAAGAACAATTGAGAGTCTTAGGATAACATTTTTATTATTAAAATGATATCATTTCCTCTCTTAAGAAGAGATCCTGTCATAATACACAACAGTGTAGCTGCAGTCGGCTGGTGGTCATGTTTTGTGCAGTGCAAAACTTATTCTATTCATTATTCACTTTAAAATAGGTGACATATTCAGATTCCTGTGACAGGTGACATGTCTTGTTGTTAATAAAGTAATAAAAGCATGTTAAAGTAGATGAGACAGTTTTTTGTTCATTCATAATTGCTCATAAATATGTTTAGCACTGTATCTCAGCATTAGAGAGGCTTAAAAATTCAAGCTTATCTCATCCTTGAGAATGAAGAGTTAAGTGGTTACTCCCCCTTTGCACACGACAATTTAAAAATATGTTCATAGTCATAAAAAGATAAGTATACACACACACACACACATAAACTTGTTTTTATATCTTATCGTCATAGACATAATGCATTCCCTAGCCCCTTACCCTAACCCTTACCATCACAAATAAAGGTGTGTTTCCGCCGGCTCTACTCGTCTCGGCACGGCATGGTTAAGTTGCGTTTTCACTAGCATAGTTCCTGTTGTCAGGTACTATGGAAGAGCCCAACTGTAAATCAGTTAAAACTACTTAACAATCCTAAAAACGTGGGTTAATTTCCAACAACTTGAGTGTACAGTGCCTTGAGATAATGTATGTTATGATTTGGCGCTATACAAAAAAAAATTTAATTGAATTGAATTGAATAGATGCAACCTAAACCGTGCCGTGTTGTGTCATGCCATATACTATAGTGACTATAGTGGAAAAGGGCCATAAGTGCATTTACCTTTACCCTAACCCGACAGCGAAGGCACGATCCCCTCAGGTCAGCTGATCAGGTGACCTGAGAGAGCGAGCGGGTGAGTATGGATGTAGAAGCTCGGAGAGGCAGGGCGGGGCAAGACCATTCAGGGATTTAAAAACAAATAAAATCATTTTAAAATCGATCCTGAAGTGTATGGGCAGCCAGTGGAGTGAGGCTATAATGGGGGAAATGTGCTCAAATTTACGTGTGCCAGTTTAAAGACGTGCAGCAGCGTTTTGTACCATCTGAAGACGGGCAATGGAGGACGCACTAACCCCCACATAAAGTGAATTACAGTATCCAGCCGAGTGGTGACAAAGGCGTGAATTACCATTTTAACCCCCAGGTTTGTGATAGTGTGTTAAAAGCGGTGCCAAGCAGCCCAGATCTACTTGGGGGTCCCAGTGGTGCCACCAAACACCATCACTTCTGTCTTTTTGTCATTGAAATTTGAAAAGTTCAGAGCCATCCAGGCCTTTATGTCATCAAGACACTCAAGTAGAATTTTAAAAGAGTATGCATCGTTCTTTTTAATAGGCATGTAGATTTGACTGTCATCTGCATAGCAATAGAACGAGATGCCATACTTTCTAAGAATGGAGCCAAGTGGGAGCAGATATAGAGAGAAAAGAAGGGGGCCCAGAAGTGAGCCCTGTGGGACCCCGCAAGTGAGAGGAGCCGAGGAGTATGTCGAGTCACCGAGGCTGACACAGAAAGTTCGATCAGCCAAGTATGACCTGAACCACTCCAAAGCTGTGGCCCTGATGCCCACCTGCTCCTCCAGATGTGAGATCAGGATCTCGTGGTGATCCACTGTATCAAATACAGCAGTTAAGTCTAAAAGCACAAGAACTACACAGTCACCGGAGTCAGTAGCTAAAAAGATATCATTAAAAACTCTTAAAAGTGCTGATTCGGTGCTGTGCAGTGATTTAAAACCGGACTGGAAAACCTCAAGGATATTATTACTTGACCATGGACTAGCGTCTCAAGGATTTTTGAGATAAAAGGCAGTTTGGAGATGGGCCTGAAATTTGCAGGAACTGCAGGGTCTAGACCAGGTTTTTTGATAAGTGTTTGCACTACTGCATGTTTAACATTTTTGGGGACCACACCTGTGGACAGATTTCTATTTAAAACCAGAATAATAGATGGCCCTATAGTGTGGAAAACCTCTTTAAATAGTCGAGGAGGGACAGCATCATTTGGAGAACAAAGCGTGTATTACAAGTATTACAAGTATACACACAAAGCGGAGAATATGATAAACTGAATATGAAAGTGCAGACAGTGCGGTCCTGCACTGTCTGTGTAGGACTGATTAACTTTGAGTATCAACTCAGGCTGGGCAAGATATCTATTTCTGGGCATGAGACAGGATATGGTGTTTGAAGTTGGATATCGTAATGATAAGGTATCTGTGTTGACTTTTCATTGTTATGAAGGCTGTTTCATTCATAATCATCATATTTATTATTATGAATACATATTTTAAATAAAATAAATATTTATATGTTCAAAAGATGTACGGAATCAACACTTTTATATTTAAATATATTTGTCACTTAATGACACTTCTTAGATTTGAAGCCTAATTATTTGTGTTAAAGCAGAATTTAATTGTTTCTAACACACATGAATAAATATCCTTCATTCAACATTAAAAAAAGCCAAAGAAATAAACCAGGTATTATCTGAAATGAAATGTAATAAGTGAGATCATGTAATACATATCATAAACAGTAGAGTGTATTTACAGTGAATTGTCACTCTCCTTTGAAAAGTGTAAACATCAGAAAAACAACCTGTGTGCAGCTTTATATCCAGATACAGTATATCTTATATATCTTACAGAAATATTGGTTTGATTTATATTGTGATATCAAATTATATATTATATATTTTTTCCCCCATATTGTCCAGCCTGAGGATCCACCTGAACACTCACACATCATCATCATCATCATCATCATTGTCATCACACACACACACACGCAGAGAGAAAACACAAGTGATAAGAAGGAAAGTACAACCCTGGTTTCACAGGGATCCTAATTTATGAACATCATGCTGCGTTTAAGAAGACAGACGTCTTTATTGCAACCACAGAAATGCGGTAATTGTGGGTAATTTCAGAGAATACATGTGTCAAGGACTTTGGCAGGAAAGTGGAACTTTTTCTCTACAGAGCTCCCTCTACTGTTTCGGAATATATATTTTTTTGCATGCTTCTGTTTTTCATTTCTCGCCATTTGAAAAAAAAGCCAATCCAATGTTTCCTCTTTTTTTTGTGTGGCCCGCTTCACCGTGTGTGGTCGTTTCCTCTTCCTCACTTCCTCTGACAATGATTTTCTCTGTTTGTTTTTCTGCTATCACTACCCTCATATTATTGCCAGTACCTGTATGTGTGTGTGTGTGTAGTGCTGTGAAGCAATAATGTGTTTCTCGCGAGACCAGAGTCATCACTACACCTGCTGACTCTGAGGACTCTGGACTGGCGGCCCTGATCTTGAGACTTGTTTTCTACTAACAGACAGTAGGATCAGTGGATAAAGCCCACAATCTCCCTGCAACAAGACATTTAACCATCCAGAACCGGGGCCCCTTAGTAATGTTCAACCTGGGGTCCCATAAAGGCTTGGACCAGCCCTGTAATCATCACAATCACTCTGAATTAAAGTTGAAAAATAGTAAGAAATGGTATATTTTGTTGAAATGTGCTCTTATTATGATTTATACAAAAAAAAAAAAACAAGTTTGTGAATCACCACTCACAACAGTCAGGATTTCTTTTCGTCCGTGACTTGAGTGACATACTTCAGATGGGAGGGTTAAGTCCCTGAAGTCCCGCCTCACGCGCTGTGAGTGTGTATCTCGCTCCAGACTTGACGCTATAAAATGAAGGACCGTAGTGAATCAGGGACGCGGTTTTTATCTGGAGTTCTCTTTGAGAACTCTCACATTGTAACTGAAGTCAGTTGAATGCTTTAATCACTGTCCTCACACACACACACACAGTCATTGAAAGAGAGAGGGAGAGAGATTAAGAGAGCTCTCGCTGCTGCTGTCGGCTGCTTCCCGCTTACTACCACACTGAGAAGCCTTGAGCAGGTAACCGGGCACAGACACGGAGCACAGCCATGGCAGGAGACGGCACAGACCAGCGGGCGCTGCAGTATGAACAAACTTTGGTAAGTTTTCAGCTCTTGACTCTCTGAACTTTGCTCTCGTCACTGAACTCACAGTAGACGGCTGTTGTGGCGAGGACAGGAAAACCAGACCCCGCTGTCAAAACAGTCAACTTTACGCCGCCTTCCTCCGCTGGCTAACCGCAGAGCTCCACTTCTGAATGGTGGTTAAAGAAGTTGTTAAAGTGAATTGAAAGGCGTGTTGGTGGTAAACACGTATGACGAATGTGGCTTCATCCGTCACAGTGTGTGTCTGTGTGTACGGCGGTTTCCAGTGAAGTTTGTACATGTGTTGAGAAGCGATGCAAAGTTAAAGTAACCGCTTTTCAAATGAGGTTCGTCCTCCGGTCCGCTCACGTGAGAGCAGCTGTGAATGTTGATATTACTTACTGTAACTGGCCTTCGCGTTTACTGCGTGTACTTAAACATACGTAAAGATAATTAATATTAATTAATTATAATAATATATTATATTAAAATTAATATTACACATCAGCACATTTGCTTTATGATAATGTGTTGTCATAATCTCTGCCCTGATAACATTAATATTATCCTACCTTTACCTTTACCTTTGTGACAACTCCAGTGGGGAAACAAAGAAAGTGTTACATTTATTTAGAATTTTAAACATGTGCTGATAAATTTGGCATAAAAAAAGTTATTTATTAGCCAAATATCAACTAATTGTTTCACTTTTTGTGCATAGTGTCTCGGTCCATCCAAAAGCCAGTGTGGTGCTGGTGTCGGAGCAGTGTGAAGGATTTGAAAGTTGTGCTGTGTAAACATCAAATGCTGTGCTAATGGGTGTTTATTTCTAAAGATATATCCATGAGTTATGTTTTTCAGTTTGTCATTTTCTCAGTAAGCATATTTTTTTTTTACCTAATAATCTCTGCAGCCAGAACTGAGATTAAGCAAATATTCAAATGTATCTAATGCTAGAGATGAAAGAGAGATAACTTTACAGCGGAGTCACTACAGCAGAGTTCTTAGTAAGTGATCTGACATACAGTGCAGAACATAGGGCTCATGTGTAGGCTTTACGTTGCAAACACCACCGTCCAACAATAGATCAGTTCATTGTTGATCACTGTGCCAACTTGTTTCTAGGAAACAGTTGTGCAGATGCTCAGTGCTGCGTGGTGCTGGCTGACCTTCATACGTGACCCGTGAGTGCAGTTGAATTAGATTTAGACTGTAAAAGTCACAGTTTTCCTCTCATTAACCATTATCCAAGATTGCTTCCTTTTATGTTTTTCAAGCACAGATAACAGACAGGCAGTTGTTTGTCAGTGGATTAATCAGTTGCCTGAATAGTTTGATATTAGTCACATGCTCTCAGATACTGATTGGGGCCCATGACACTTATTTTCTAGTTGGTCTTTGGAATCTCTGTTTCGAATGGTTTTAAATAATTGAGCAATTAAATGAATGAAGTGGATCTCTTAAATGAACAGATCCTGTTCAGTGCTGGTATTAACATCTGTCTTCAGTGATGTGATCATAGGTAGACTGAGATAAGTGCAGTTTAAAACACCTTCATCACGTCCTGATGTTGATCGCCTTATTCTAGGATGCATGTGATTGGACTTTTTGCCGATCCTGTGCTTGGGCAAATCAGCAAAAAGTCCAATCACGATGCCAATATGTATGTGTTTCCACATACGTTTTGTAACGTATCGGCTTTTTATTAACATGGAAACAGTGTTTCAGGAGAACTATACCACACATTTTTGAGGTTGGATTTCTTGAAACAGTGCTATGTTTACTGAAAAACTTTTTAAAAGGAAAAAAGAACAATTCTGTATCGGGAAAGTTCTGTTTCTGTGTAAGGATTTGTGAATGACTATGAGTTGCTGAAGTGCCTCCGATGTTTCCTGCCAATGTGTTAATTTTTTAACTTTGTCTTGGTAGTTTCGTTAGGAGACGTCAAAGAGGCAGGGCTACCATCGCCAACCGTGATTCAATACGATTCAAAGAGTTACGACTCCACAGTTATGGATTTACGAATCTGGAGTTATCAAGAAAGAGTAAAAAATGAAAGAGGACTTAGTTTCAGGTTGGATATTCAACGGACATTAGCTGCAGATCTAGCGCCACCCTCCTCCATTTCCATCCAGTGATAGCAGCACAGGGCTTAAAGATTTCAGGCACAGAACTTTATTCAATGTATTAATTTATAATTTGACACTACAAAAAAAACAGAGAAGAAGAAGTTGTAAACATTAGATATAATAACAGAAATGGAGACAATGTCTCAGTTGGTGTCGTTTCCGTGCGACTTCACAGATCCCCAGCGACTCAACACCGTCAATAACCACTTGTAAACTTGTGATTCTGTATAATTAAATATGATCCTGCCAGTGTCATGCCTGTCCGGCACTGGCACTCAAGCGAGTGCTCGCAGAATCGGGAAATCCCACATTTAGGAGCCGTCCATGCGTTTCTGTGGAGGCAGAGAATACACTGCTCAGAGAGTCGGTAGATTTGTCGCTTTTAATGAATTTAAAAAAGTCACTAAATATTCACACAGAAACGTCACGATCCGTAAACAAAGTATTTCCCTTTCTTTCCTCTGGCTCCGTTTCTGTTATTTTATCTTACGTTTAGAACGTCTTCTTTTCTGGTTTTTTTGTGTAACGTCAAATTAAATGCATTGAATAAAGTTCTGTGCCTGAAATCTTTAAGCTATGTTATTGATGGGATTGTTTTTGAAAATTAAATAATATTAGATGGACTATATTTCATACAGTATATGGTCCTGCACTGATTTGGAGTCATTAGGTCACATGACCAAAATGAGGTAGTTAAGAGAGCAGGGTCGGAACAAGCCGGGATATATATATATATATATATATATATATATATTGTTATGTGACAGCTGCAGATTTGTATTCATAACTTTTGAATTCGTAACTTTTCGAATCGTATTGCCATGGTTGTTAATTCGTATTCATGTTGAATAAATCACAACCGAGTATGTGCACATCGTTTTGACAGTTATCTTTACCCATATATAACAACTGGAGATGCAACTAACGATTATTTTCATAATGTCTGTCGAATATTTTCTCGATTAATCGTTTGGTCCATAAAATATCAGAAAACCTTAAAAAAATGTTGATCGTGTTCATCAGACCTGGAAATGATGATGTTCTCAAATGTCTTGTTTTGTCCACAAAACAAAATCATTCACTTCTAATGATTTCTTTGTATCCAGAGCAAAGAAATGAAGAAAATATTCACATTTAAGAAGCTTAAACAATCAGAATTCTCGTTTTAGTCATGAAAAATAAACCTGACACATGTCACTTTAAATCTGTTAAATCTGTTTGCACAGCATCGAATTGCACAACCAGTTTACACTTATTTCATGCATATATATATATTTAGTTTTTTTTGGTAATATTTATATTTATATTTTCCTTATGTATATTTCTACTATTTTACAAAAGCATTTCTTTTTTACTTTATGCTGGTGTTTTTGAGTAGACGGCAAAGTAAGAATTTCATTGTACAGGGAAACGTGTTTCTTTACTGTGCATATGACAATAAACACTTTGAATCTTGAAAAAAGCTTCAAACCGATTAATCGATTATCAAAATAGTTGTCCGATAACTAATAATCGATGAATAATCATTTCATGGATTAATTGTTTCAGCTCTAACTCCAACAGCAGCATCACTCTTCCTCTTTGCCATGTTTATGTCTGAATGTTTTGCCGCATCAGAGCACTCTTTATCCTATTGGTCGACGTCCAGGAGCACGTTGTAGGACATAGTAGGCGGGGAAATAGAACACTTCACATCCGTTCATCATTTTGTATGTTCATACACTGGAAATGTGTCGGTCACGAACAAAGTGCTTGAAAATCTTCCTGGATTTGTGTCGTCTGATTCCGGCATAAGACTGACCACATGCTATAATATCAACGAAGCTGTTAATGCCATGTTTGAATGGGGCAAGCAGAGCATGGACTTGCCCCCTCAGAATGATTAAAGGCAGGTTTTTGGACTGAGGATCAGTGTTTTTTTTCTTAAGTTGAACTTTTCTTGACAAAACTTCTGTCAACCCTTAAGAATCTGCTATTTGTAGAGATTAGTTTTATAGCCTGACTGGAGCCATTCAGAGGCGCTAAATGAAACAAGAGCCACAACTGTATGCAGCACTTCTTTGGGCCTCTGTTTCCTTAATGCTGAAAAAAGTTTCTTTGTAAAGCCCCCCCCCCCCCCCCCCATCTCTCTCTCTGTGTTTGTGTGTGTGTGTGTGTGTGTGTGTGAGACAGAGAGTGAGCGATTACACAACATGCGACCCGCTGATTCAGCGCTGGACACTGTGTCACCGTGCCAGGGTCTCGTGCTTGGCCCTGTGACTCTCTGAGAAGAACGTGCAAAAAAGCTTTTCCTCCGAAAGAAAAAAAGAACAGAAAAAAACTTGTGATAGTCCCAGATAGTCTCACATCTCCCTGCTGTGTTTGTGTATGATTGTTTCATGAGCAAAGCAATGAAAGGCATCAAAATAGAATAAAATAAAAATAGCTACAGTGAGAATAATATCATTTGGTTCTCCTCTCTCTTTCTGTCCCCCCCCCCCCCTCGTCTTTGACCGTGGGCTGTAGTAACATGGTGTCTTTGTGTCATATTGGCAGTCATGGTGGTTGTGTGGGTGTGTTGTGGGCAGTGGATGCTCAAAGAGGCCACAGTGTAATGTGGCTATGAAAGGCTGAAAGGCTGCCTGTACAGAAATGTTGGTAGAATAAAACCAGCTTCAGCATGCAAGCCAAGTAAACAACAGAGTGATGCACCACTTAATATTTGTGTAAAACAGATTTTTAGTCCATTTGTTATAGAAATGAAAGCCAGGTATGCAGAGGTTGGTGCAAAAGAGGTTGGCCAGTGGAAAGGGAACTTGACTTGTAACCGGAAGGTCGCTGGTTCAAATCCCCACCCGGCCAAAAAGGGCTGGGGTACCCCTGAGCAAGGTACCCAACTCCCAATGCTCCCTGGGCGCTATTCAGTGGCAGCCCACTGCTCCTAATTCTAGGATGGGTCAAATGCGGAGAATATCAGTCAATCTGAGACTGAGAATAAATTCCCTAAGGGGATTAATAAAGTATCTAAAAAAAAAAATACAATGCAAACATTTCCTTTGGTGTATTTATAGTGCATAATACATTACTGCATATTATCCAGTGTATAGTGTGAGAAGATTTGAGACAAATACTCCCACAAGTTTTATTAAATCATTAATCTCCAGGATTTGTGTGTCCCGTGATCATCTTAATACAGTTTACAGCAGCTTTTTCCACAGTAGAAGAGTTAGTTGAATTCTTCTATATGAGGGTATCGGTCACAGTTAACAGGGTTACTGACGTACATATAAAAATAAGATTTACAAAGCCATAAAATATCAAAATATACTCATTGGGGCTGCAGTGATTATCCAACAAAATTGGTGATCATAAATCATTTAAAAGAATGAGTTTTATTGTTGATGCATTGTCAACCTGCTTAATTAAAACACTGCCTCTGGCAAACCACATGTGACATGTGCAATAACCGACAGGACACACAGTACACACCAACTGCTTTCTGAAACAACAAAGAAGAATGAAAGGGGAAAAACTATTGGGTTTATATCAAAAACATTGACCACTTCACTTAAAGTATTATATTATTATATGTCATTTCATTTGTTACAAAAATGTCCTTTTCTTGTTGTAAAATAGGAGTTGGCTTGAACTGTGAACACCATTGTTAGCTAACTCGATAGCGGCACACAAACATGCTTAGTGGATATAAATGAGATGAACAGTGGTGGTGGAGCAGCATCTGTCTCACTGTCTCTTCTCCAATTAGAAAAATATTCCATTGTGGCCCGAGATGTCTCTGACCAGTTAGACATGACAGGTAAAATGACACCTGTTTTAATGCAGAAATTACAGACCACTGAATTTCAGTATCGACCAGTTACAAAATATTAAACCAAGCCATGTAAGATGTCGTATTTGCTGTGAATTTTTTGTTTGTGTTCATATTGTTAGTATTTATTCTGAATAAACTAACTAAAACACAAAAAAAATGTCCACTACTTGAACATAGTTGTTAGTTGCAGCCTTAATAGACAACAAAAATCAACAAAAGTTATGTGCTGCATCTTTAAAAATGTTTATTGATCTATAGTCATATTGTCATTGCAATATTCAATAGCATTATCCCATATTTTCCTAAAAGCGTGCAGCCTGCCTTAGATCCCAAATTGTCAACATTCAATTAACATTCAGGGCACAGTGCGTCTGTTGAAACATCTACAGCCAGATAATGTGTTGTGTTCATTTAAAAAAAAGAACCCAGTAAGACCTGCGCTCTAAGATTCAGCTTTTTCATAAGTGTCTCCAAGCTGCATTAGAATTAGTAACATATTAATATCAATAACAATCAATGACAGTGGCAGCCTGTGTGCTTCTGCACTAATCTTGAGTTAAACTTTATTGTTAGGACCTTGAAACACCCTTACAGTACATGACTGCTGCAGACAACAGTGTCTTGCAGATAATCTATGAACCATTAGTCACATATTTCTGTATTGATTATGATAAAAAATGTAATGCAAAAGAAGACACTTTTTTTACTGAACAACACAAAATTGGAGAAAAATAGCTAAAAACCAGATAGTTTTCATAAATAATCAAATATGTTAATATTCAAATATTGACACAGTATTGTATTTTCAATCAATAATAAACAGGCCACCTTGTTATCAAAGGTAAAGTTTTATTAGGTCTTATTGTGCAGTGGCATCAGCTGTCTTGTTCCCAAGTGAGTACATTTATGTCACTAGTAGTTTTCCTGTAACACAGTACGTGAGTGTTGCTCCACTTTAATGGATTACCGTGTTCTTAGACATGATGAAACTTAATAACAGAGCGACACCAGTTAGAGCACAAGCTTGAGGGTTTTTCCACAACAATAAAATCTTATGGGTGTTTGTTGGGGCTTTGTCATGTGACCTTCCCTGTGAATCAGGAAGTCTTGTACCTGTTAGCTAACCATTAATAGTTCCTATTTAAGACAAGTTGGCCTGTTTGATGTAGCGCAGGAGTGAGGAACCGCTCTAGTTTATAACATCTGGAAATATCCAGTGTGTTATGTTTGGAAGGATTTATTAGCAGAAAGAAAATATACTATCCATACATTTATTATTTATAGCCTTATAATAAGCCTCTTTTAAGTACTTAGGTCTTGCTTTATGGGCCGCCATCTTTTTCCACATTGTTTCTACAAAAGTCAGTTGAACACACCAGCCAGAATGTGTTTTGTATTCGAAAGCAGAAGCTTATTATGCCAATGTAGTCAGTATAGATATTGGTCCAATACTGTTCGGTTTATCGGACAGATACAAATGTAAATCCAATCCAATTCCCTTTATATACTAAGTAAAAACCACAAACACAATACACAGCACAAACTCACAATGCCAAAGCAAAGACATGATTTTTTTAGAGAGACTTAAAAACAGGAAGTGATGAGGCCTCTCTAATGGGAAGTAGGGCTGGACGATATGGCCTAAAAATGAAATCCCCAATTTCTTTAAACCAGATCTAATTTTCGATTTTAAGGAATAAAGTGCCAAATTTTCACAGTTTCACCAAACTTCATTTGTAGTATAAATAAATAAAGGGTTGCTCTATTCTCTTAAACTTGTACAGATGGGGCAACTTCTGCAAAATATTTTCGGCTTGGTAATTGGTAACGGGGGTCGATCTCTTCCAGCATGCAGATGAACGCAGCCTTTTCTACGGTATATATGGGAACCATATCTTTGGCGATGTGAAACGGAACTAAATCCTGGCTGTTTTCTGTGCACGCTGCCATGTTGATATTGTCAGAGAACAAGTGGGGGTTGGGGGAGGTAAATGGAGCAGAGAGAGAGAGCAGTAGACTTTTCGTTTTGTCTGTCGTTTTTACCCAAGTTAAAGGAAAAATCGATTTTCTTTTTTTCAGCATTGTCCAAACAAATAACTCTGATTTCAAATTAAAATCGATTCATCACCCAGCCCTAATGGGAAGTGGAAAACCATTCCATAATGCTCCAACAGCAACTGATCAGCTGATCTGAGTGTAAAGCTGAAGTAGGTCAGCGTGGTAAGATGGAGTCAGTCCATTAAGACATTTGTATTCCCAACATAAAGATCTCAGGAGAATTGATTTAAACTTTGTCTATTAAAAGCTGTTTTTTTTAATAACACAGAATCCAATCCTATACATCACTTGCCTCACTATGCACAGACTATGAAAATGTTAAAGAAATCAGCAAAAGTATTTTCGCTGAGTCATGTTGTTGGCTGTTTATTTATTTTTTGGTGTTACACAGTTGGATAATTATTTGGTATTGCTTGAAATGGCTGTAGGTGGTCAATGCATCAGCCTAATGTGTTGTTAACAGCTTCATGGTTTAAAGGGGATTAAATGACTCTATTGTTAATTGGTCGTTTGTCTCTGATAACATTGTTTCTGAAATGTATTTGGGGAAAAAAGTAATGCATTTCTTGTGTTCATTGATTTGTATTTGTTTGTACACGTAGTTTCACAGGCTGAGAGTCAGAGGTTACCTGACTTAGCAGAAACAGTGTTGACCATCTATTGTATATTCCACATGCCCTTGTCCAGATTGGTAATCATTAACTGGATAGCCATTATGACTCCAATGAGAGGTTCTTGTAGGAGTGCAGTTTGACAGCCAGAGAGTGGCTAACAACAATCTTTGTATTTGGACCGTTGTTAAACATCGAGTGTTTGGTCAATAAAATGTCATTGTGAATGATGCCGAGGTCAAGTGTTCAGTCCACTTCTTTTGTTTGACAGTGCAAACCACAATATTGAATTTTATTCTTCTAGAAGACACATTCTTGGCATGTTTCCAGTTCATTGTCACAGATTCATTTTAAATTGATCAGAAAAATGGATGAATCAACAAATATTTTAGCTCACTTTTGGAACTTGAACCATATTAAGGCTTTCAATGTTCATGTATATATTATTCATACTTGGAACTATCTAAACGAGCTGGACTAACCTGATTAGCATGAATCACAGACAATATAAACAGCCTTATGGGTGGAGCACACGCTCACACACGCTCACACACGCTCACACACACTCACACACACACACTCACACCTATAAATAGATTCTTTACATGCCATGGTGTCAGCAATATTTAGCAACACTGAGACAAGGTTTAAATCTGATTTATACTTTGTCTCTCAACAGTTTTGATGAATTGTCACTGGACAAAACCCAAAGAGTGTAGTGGTGTGTGTGTGTGTGTGTGTGTGTGTATTTTTTAACTTAACTTAAATTAAATGTGAACACATTCTGGTTTCTTTGCTACACGTGACATAGAAATCTTCACAACTGAATGGTTTTTGCTTTATTTTATGTTTTAGTAAACACCAATTGACAAAACAATCAACAGATTAATCGATTATGAAAATTGTTGTGAGTCGCAGCCCTAGAGTTGTGCTAGTTTTTAAATTTATGATTTCCATAGTAACCACACACCTCCAGTCCACTCTTTCAGTTGGTAGTGTACATTGTATCCTCCTGATCAATACTGTCAGCTTGTATAATTGTACTTGTGACTCCCTGACTACTTTCTATTGTTTTGTTGATGAAGGATTTGATGAGGTTGTTGATATGATTAGGAAGAGAGCACAAGACATGGAGGTGCAGGAACCTGGTTTGGTCAGAGTTGACAGTTGAATCAGAAACATCCACATGGAGACAGTAGCTATGTTTACAAAATGTCTTCTTTCTGAAAAGAATAGTTTACAGTTCAATCATTAAATAAATGATCTGTTTGTGGTGAGCGTACACATGTGCCAATCATTGTGACTACTAGGGATGGAACGGCTCACAAAATCCACGGTTCGGTTCATATCGCGGTTTTGGGGTCACAGTTTTCAGTTTAGTTTTTTACACTCATACCATACCATGTATCAGATCTATAGCCTAATAATTTGTTGTTTTTTAAGGACAATTATGCAAAACCTAAAATAATGAGGCAGCTTGATTAGGGACACATCATTGTAACAATCCAGAGATTTTGAAACAGTAAGAGGAAAGACATTGCTGCATTTACACATATTTATTCTAGTTTCAATTCTGTCACTGCTCGTGTCGGGCGGGTCTTTTTTCATCTTCAACTCCGAATGAATGTAACAAGCAGTCACTGTTAGAAACCTTTTAGTGGCCCTGGAGCTCCATCCATCTGTGGTAAGAGCCACGTAAGCTGTGTCAGACGATTATTCGTGTTGTGCAGTGCTTGCATACAGTTACAGTTTTGTCCACTGTCATCATAGGTTACAGTAAATCTGAAATGCTCCCACACAGGAGAACAGAACGATGCTGCCTGCGCATCCTCCAACTCCGGGTCTCCGGTCTTCCCTGGGTTACTGTCGCAAGGCTTACGCTACGTTGTGTGTCATAAACCGAACGGTTCACACGTGCCCCGAACTGTGACAACCTGAACCGTTCCACCCCGAGTGACTACCAATCCCATTATGCAACAAGATAAGATGAAATATAAGAACATCCTACAGGTGCATGATGTGCGAGAAAAAGCATCTGACCATTTCTGTATTTCTCTCGTTTACTGAACAACTTTCTCTGTGTCTGAAGGATTGAGAAGATTATAAACAGTTTAACGTCTGTACTTTTCATGTGAACTTTCATTTTACATTCTTGTGGAATTAAAGGATTCTAACACGAGACTTGTTTACAGCTCTTAGTCAAATTCATGTTGTGTGTGGTGTTGCAAAGTGCTTGTGAACGTACAGTATGATGCAGAACAAGGGATTATCTGGTCGGTCTGCCAGTTGTGCCAGTACCTGACTGTGATGCTCCACAGATACCTGGGAGTCTTAATATGTCCTTTATCTTATGCCTGTCTGCCTTCAATGGCTTGTTAGTGTCATATAAATGTGCTGGGTAATGGTGTGTGTGTGTGTGTGTGTGTGTGTGTGTGTCTGGAGGCCTGTTACCAGCTTAACCAAGAGTGGACATTGTCCATGTGTTGTGTCACTTGTCCTGCATGTTTTACGTGACAAGTGTGCTTGTGAGGACGTTCAGCAGCTCATCTAAGAGTCGCATGAGGTGAACAGACAACACACTGGTTGGTACGTGTCAGTGACACACTTCCACTCTACTTCCACTATTGTTTTAACGTGCCAGCAGCAGAGTTACAGCTGTTTTACATGATGACTCAGCAGCTGTTGGTATTTCATATATTTCATATTAAAGGAAGTGTTTTGTTTTTTTTTGCTTGCAGGAGCCTCTGGTTTATCAACACAATAAGGAAGTGTTTGTGTGTGGCCATCTGTCTCGCTGCAACACAGGGTCATTTGTTAGCCTGTGTTATTGGACTGACCGTGTTGATTAGCCTTCAAATGCAGCTGTGCATGATGTGCAGCCATAGTGGACACACTCAATCTGTATGTTTACATTTAAATGATGTTATAAAACAATATGTTGGCTCTACTGAAACTGTCTTGGATCGAATTTCTCTAAATCGGACTAAGAAACCCAGATAATGTGATTACTATTGCAACTGGAGCCAAACTGGTCTAGACACTCTGCACATGTTCCACATTTCCTGCCTCCTGGGCTTTGGCCTGGAAATAATAGAAAAGGGCGGACAACATGTTGAAATCCACACCAGTGCATTTTTGGACTGACAAAGTCTGAATCTATGCTCTAAGAATCTTTCAAGAATTAAATATTTAGCACTTGTAGTCGCTAGCACTGTTGCCTCACAGCAAAAAGACCGGGGTTTGCGACCTGGTTTGACTGAGGGCCACACGGTTGAGTTCTCCCCATGTGAAAGTGGGTTTTCCTACGGTTGTCTCTCACTGTCCAGTAACATGCAGATTAGATTAACTGGTCACTCTAACTTGACTGTAGCTGTGAATGTGAGAGTAAACGGTTGTTAGTATGTCTGTAGGTTTGCTCTGCGATGGACTGGTGACCTGTCCAGGGTGAACCCCACCTTTTGCCTTGTGTCAGCTGTAGCCCCGCGACCCTCATGTGGAGGATAAAGTGGTAGACAGTGAATCAGGGCTCCACACTAACTTTTTTCACTAGGGGCACGGTGGCCCCCAACTGAAAATTTTAGGGCCGCAACCAGAAAATTTAGGGGTTGATTTCACACACCGTAAATCAACATGCTAACCAAATATTCTCATCTCTACTAATTTCCACTGTATTACTAATAAATGCTTTGATAATAGATGCAGAACTTACAATGTGTTTTCAATGTAATGTGTCCCGGGACCCGGTGGTCTTACAGATGGATCACAGGGAAAAATGATCCCATTTCAATGACCTCTTAGTTTTATTATTTTGGCTGACCACACGTAATTAATGTGTATCTTTTCGGGATAGCTAATGTAATAACTTGAAAGACAAAATGGTACCAACTATAATCCATATGAAAATAGTCTTCTGGTTACAAAACGCACTCCTGTGTCACTTTTGTCAGAAACCACAAATTCATGGACGTCGGCAAGACGTCTGCAACCAGGCACTTAGTGGATGATACTGGATGTTTATTTTAGGATTTAAATTTGAATGAGGTTATAAATGATAGCTGATGATTAATTGTTGACAAATGTGTGTTTTTCTGAGTTTAATCGTTGAATGTTAGAGACACATATGCTACGTGAGTCATAATGCAGGGCGACATGATTGGCTGTTGGTCAGTCAGGCGACAGAGATATTAACCTGACTAACCTGGTGAGACGTGCTAAGTTGCTTTTGACCAGTCAGTAGGTTTTACATCAGGAAGAGAGACTTCTGTTTCAGCACTGTTGGATGGATTAAGATACACGAGCAGTGGCATCATGACTGTCCCTTTGTTCCCATACACTTTGACTTTCCCCCCGTGCTGAATACATCTGTGCTCTGAACTTGACAGATGAACAGGTGAAGCAAATGTTCTTGGTTACTTGGTTAAATTCTGTTTACCTGGTTAAATTCTTCTAATTAATGAACTTGTGGTTAACCACTAACATCATTTTCTTCTAAATGGGAGCATACTTAACAAAATCTACTCTAATCCATTAACTTTTCAGGGAAATATTTATTTAACTGTGCTTGGAAAAGTACTGATTATCACTCCATCATGGTTTGTGGATAAAGACTTTTTTTGTTGTTTACAAGAGGTCAACAACTCCTTGACCCCTGCTTTTAATGTGAGGAGAAAGCGGTATTTGCATGACATTTGTTCCTAGTGAAGTTGTGAATAGGCGCGCTCCGACTGCTGATAAGCATCAAACGCTCTCTCTCTCTGTGTTACTGAGGATTAACCTTTACTTTCTCTTTTTTTTTGGTCTTCACAAAAATGAACTCTCCACCTCTATTTACTTTCTACACAAACAAGTCTGTGATGGATTTCCTCATCTGGCACCTGTGTTGTGGACTTGATCAAACGTTCGCACAAAGAGCAAAAATAATGACGCCTGTTTAAGGAGGAACTTCTTGCCATAACTGTGAATTTGTTAAACACTCCTTGAGACAGAGTGAATGTGGAGTGTGTACGTGTTCTAAGGTGCACTGATCTCACAGACTCAGTCGTGTTGATGATTAATGACAGAGAGAGAGAGAGAGAGAAGAACAAACTCGATCAGGTCAACAGATAAACAGATGGCTGAGAGTCAGCTGTTCAGGCGTGTCCCTTGATTAGTGCCATGCAAATATTTCATCCTCCTCTTTCATCCCTGACAAATATGGATTAGTGAATAGACTAGAAAGATATAAAGCAAGTGGATGTTGGTGTAGTTATAACACCTCAGTAGTGCTCTCTTTAATAGATTAGCACACAACAATGCAAAGTGAATTACAGGATTTAATATGAGGGGTGGGAATCTTTGGGTACATCACATATTGATTTGAAGCAGTTATGAAGTCTTCTGCTTCAAATGTTCAGAGCTGTTTCAAAATTCAAATCTTTGATTTAATCACATGCTCATCCAAATGGAGCAGGGTGTCATCATGTTGAAGCTTTGCTAAAATCCCCCCCAAAAACTGAATTGCACAAACTGACAAAATTAAAATAAATATCTTAAAATGTATTCCACTGTTTAAGTTGTCTGACAACACAGAGAGTGAAAGAAAGCTATTGTTCTTTTTAAAACAGAAGAGAAGTTTTCACATTTGCAGAAGATTTTTATTTTATTTTAACGCTATTATACTTTTATATACAATATACTTGTATATAAAAGTATGTCTAACGTCTCCTGTGTTAGTCACTCAACCTTTAAGACACTGTGTTGTGATCTAAAACAAGGTGTGGGAACCTTTTTTTGGACTTTGGGGCCATTTTTCTCTTTTGAAGGCCACCATGACAAATGATTAGACAAATATCACAGTAACCTTTCTAAAATGGTGTCTGGAATTGATACTTTGTTCACGCGCCTGATGTCAGATGGTCATGATGATGAAGGTCCCAAGTGTAAGTTAAGCGTAAAGACAACAAGTCCTGTCAGTTTTGTCACATATTGTCTTTCTGTTGAATCTCAGCTTGTTTAAACATGTGGACAATGGCATGTGGAGTCACCTTGAAGTGACCTTGTGAGCCATAATGAAGCAAGAAAGCCAAAGTTTACAAATCAGGGAATGTTCACTATCAGCTGTGTGGATGTTGTTCCCAAAATACATGTTTGATAAAGCTTGTTTTACTGATGTGCCATCTGTTCTCTGGGTCTAGAGAACGATACAGACTTAAAGAAGATGCTGTATGAATGAACTATGCAGAGCAATCTGCCTTTGCATCATCGATTCATAGATTACTAATTGATCTCCGTTTATCTGTGACTGTTATCACTTATCAGCGTGAGAAATGTCATGTGGGGCGTGTGCACTTATTGGAATGCATGCGTCTCTGAATATGTAACTGTCTCATGACTTAATGGCTCGCAGAAATGTTTTCTTAACAGCTTCATAGTTGACTTCATGTGCTAATTCCTGCCGCTGATCACTATGGTCATGTGCAGTATGTCACTGTTGGTCAGGCTCAAGTCCACTTTCCTGCAGCAAACTACTGAAGTTGACTATGACCTTCAAAACGAGCTCTGTTATTATTTGTTATTAATTTATAATTATAATATTATATTATAATTTTATATTGTCTGTGTGCTACAGCACAGTCACCTTCAAAATAAATGACTGACCCGAGTATGTCTACATAATTCTTGTCCAGATATTCTCTCAAAGTTGCAAATTCAAATTTGTTCTCAGTTTGTCACATTACAAAAAAATCTGTTTCAAAGCATGAAAAGGTCAGAAGTTCAAAAGTATCACAACTCATCGAAATCCCTTTTGACGTGGTGTTGTCATGGTCACAGATCACACCAGCATCAATAAACTGTACTAACCAGGCAAACAGACCAGAGTTTGTTTTCATTTTACCAAAAAAGATTTGGTGTTACATCACAAAAAGCACTCAAACTACTATTAAAACACAACCTGCCAATTTGGTTACACCGTTCTGTCACTGAGATGTTATGAAATGGTGTGTTTGATGTGTGGTGAGTGCTAACATTCACTGTTAACACTATGCCAGGAAGGAGAGGTAGACTCCAGGGCATGATTACCACTATGAATATGCAAACCATATGCATGTGTTGTAAAGGTACAGTTCTCAGTCGAAACACAAGCCTGACCCAGGACTTTACCGCTCCAAACCGTACTGCACTGTACCAAATCCAACTGTTCAAGTAGGGAAACGGCAAATGTGACACACAAAATCAACAACCCTCGTCTGGTCATTCTTCTGAAATTAAGGAGAATCATAATGTTCTGGCAAACTTTTTTTTAAAGGAAGTGTTGTAGCTTTTGATCAAGCTGTTTGTGGATGCTAATGCACTTTGAAATGTGGGTGGACATATCCACAATATTGCAATAACTACAACAACACTATATTTTTCTTTTGAAATGACTGTTCCATACAAGTAGAGCTGAAACGATTAATCGATTATTAATCAATCACTTTTTTCATGATTAAAACAAGATTTTTTTAAGCTTCTTAAATGTGAATATTTTCTTCATTTCTTTGCTCTGGATAACAAAGAAACCATTAAAAGTCAATCATTTTGGTTTGTGGACGAAACAAGACATTTGAGAACATCATCATATCCAGGATTGACGAACCCCGATCAACATTTTTTAAGGTTTTCTGATATTTTATGGACCAGTTGATTAATCGAGAAAATAATCAACAGATTAATCGATTATGAAAATAATCGTTAGTTGCAGCTCTACATACAAGATCCATCCCAATGCAGATTTACACTTGCTCTCGTCCTTCTGCCCTGCCTCTCTATAATTGCTGTCAGTTTACTGTTGATGGAGTGTAATTACACTGATGCTTGGCAGTGCTTAGCCGCTGATAGAGTGAGCGGTGCAGCATGCTTTTGGCAGCCGGGGTTTCAATGGTCCTGTGCTGACAGATTACAAAGCAAGATAAAAGGTGCTTTGATGCTCTAAACATCGGTTGTAAAGAGACATGACAGAGCCCTGCCACACACACACACACACATATATATATCCTTGTAAACTTGTCTTACATTATTCAGTAAAAGGCACTTGCCCTTTGCTTGCATGCATCTCATAAGTGAGTATTCATAGACAGGTGTAAGATAACAACGTGATCAACACGTAGTGCAGATCCCACCTGTTTCTTTCTACTCTCACTGAGCTCTGCCATAACGACTTGATGCTACTCATCATGTGACAGCGATGAAGAGTTGAACTGGTGTGAAAGAAGCCAGGCCTCGAGTAACCAATCACAGCATGGTGGATTGAGAAGATGTCATGTCATGTCTGGAGACTGACTCCTGTGTACGCTCCTCAACTTCTCACCTCCCATCACCTAAAGTCACCCACTCGCTCATAGCGCCAATGTTGGACTCAGCAGGACCGGACAGCGCCGAGTCGGTGTCATTTCTGACTGTGTGAACAGAGGAAATAGAGCAAGTCTTTGTCTTTGTGTGAGTGGGAGTGATGCTGACATTTGTATCATGTGAGGAGTGTGAAATCAGAGGTTTACAAACACTGGAGGGTGAAGAAGAAGGCTCATGTAGTGCCTTCCTTGAGTTTTTATGTCGGGACAGATAACAAACCATTATTGCACATTAGAACTTTTGCTTATTTTTTTACATGTCAAGCAGTATAAAGTTTTAATAAATGGATTAATGGTTGAGTTGCCTTATATAGGCATTGATTGCACATATGAATTTAACTTACACCTTAGATAATGTGATAGATGGACCTGCTTACTTTTGAGTGAATCCCAGTTATCCTTTAGTTTATTTATTTTTAACTGATGTGTGTTCGTTATCTGGGCTTTACCTCACAGGTAATGTAGCGTGGCTAACTTAATCTGCCGTCAGTTAACTTGGCTTAAGGGGTCGGTTTAACTTCCATTCCCATGCCAGCTTACATCACAGGGCATAGTTAGTTAGGTTTTTGTGTTTCATTAACACAGCAGGGGTCAGTTCATGTCCACTCTCATGTAGTGTTGCCAACTTCTCAGGAAGGAAAATAGCTATTGGCTGTGCAAAAAGTCACCACAAGTCCCTAAAAGACGCCATCACAAGTTAACATTTCAAGTTAAAGTTTTCCAGTGCAGTGATTTATTTTGGACAAAGAAAATTCTACATTTACAGATCAGCCAGCGGTGGCTTGGCGCATGTGCGATTCATTTGCAGTCTGGAAGCGGAGGGGTGAACATGTCCTGCTGTGATGGCTGCTGGGAGGGGCTTCTGCGCTTACTTCACAGGTGGTAGTTTGGCTGTTGTTAGCTGTAGTGCAGCCTTGAGTGTATTGTGACCAGCTTCCACACTTAACTAAAACCAAGTAAACAATTAGGCCAAATTCTCCAAACGTCTGGTTCTCATGTCTAGCCCAGTATAGACCAGTTCACCTTCTGGATTATTTTTGTGCACCAAGTGTGACTTGGACAGTCCTGACATGAAGATGCTTATCTTGCTCTTAAAAGATCAGTGTGTGCCGCGAGTCATAAATGAGTTTCTTGTTGAGCATGAAAACAACAGGTCACAAAAAGGTTTGAGCTGCTGGCAAGGACTAGATTGTGATGTTATCCCAGCAAACTAGAAGACTGAAGAATTATATAAAAAACAAGTTTATATATTTACGTTGTGCCATAGTGGCAGTCAAAATATTCTAAATGTGTATAACTTCAATGCAGCTTTTTAATCTGACCTTGTTATTTTGTATTACAGTACATATTTTTTTGTACTTTTTGTTTAATTCAAATCGTTATACATGATCAGATAGACTTGAGACACAATACATATACTATTGAAGTAGCAACAAGAGGTTATTGGCTCCAAGAAGTAATTCAATAACAATAATTCTTGCAATTTTCTTCAAAAACAATATAACAAACGTTCAATGTATCATATAATATTGAAGGATTGGACAAACACACTGAGCTATAACACATATTTCTTTGTTTTGGCATGAGTGTGGTGGGACTGAGCAGAAGACCTACCACTCTTCCCTTCAGTTTCCTTCTCCAAGTCCATGTAGACTCTCCAGAAACCAGACCCATGAGATTTCAAGGGCACTGTATTATTAGTGTGTGAATGGATTGTGTAACATTATGTGACGGCAGGGAGAAAAAGACAAGATTAAGTTCAAGAGTTGGCCCGGTCACTTTAAACGTGCAGCTATTAGAGGACCCCAGATTCTATACGCACACACTCTCGCTCTTATCTTATCTACTTATCTACTGTGTGTGTTATCTGTGTTTTGAGTGATTAATGCAAATAAATGGTAAATGGTCTATATTTATATAGAGCGTTTCCAGTCACTCAAAACCACTCAAAGTCGCACATTCTATTTGCAGCGCAATTTTCTGTCACGCATCTTTCATACTTGCAGTTAAATGACGACTCGCTCTACCACTGATCCACCATCGTGTTATTTGTGTCAGAATGTGTTTTATAAGAATTAGCAGATGTCGCGTTGCAAACATAACATCCTTTTATTTTTGTTTTGTTTTTACATCACAAATAGGACTGTGCTTAAAGTGGAACTTTGCAAGTCTGGTTACTTTTTGGCCTTTCTCGACAGAGCTTTCTCTATGGTTTCGGAGAACACGTTTTTAATGACACCATCCATCCATTGTCAACTGCTTTATCCTCACTGTCGAAAAAACTCACAGCTGACGCCCCACAATCTCCACACAACAAGACACTTGGTACTAATCCTGCATATTTCTGCTTTAAAGAATGGACACAGCAAATGCTCTGATTGTAGTATTGAGACATAAACACTACCTCAAATGCAGTGTGGAATAAAGCCAGTGGGTGGCAGCATCTCAAACGTGTCCATAGCTCTTGCTGTCAAAGGTTCATGAAGCAGCTGTGGTAGTAAATTGTCCGTAGGATATAACATGTATTGTGTTGTGGCCTCAGTTTCATGATACATCTCATACCATGAGGTTGTAGGAAATGCCCAGCTCTAATTACAATGGGGCGTAACTCTGCTGTGGTTTTTAGAGCTTCTACTTTGTTGTGGTTTGTTATTCGACCCAGCTCTCCCGTACTATGTTTCTGGATTTGATCGCTAACATCTTTATTTTGTATTTTTTGCTAAGATCCAGTCTAAATGTTCCTACCTATCCTACCCTCAACAGTAGTGTTTATGCTGTTGCTGTTACAGCAAACAGAAACAGTTTCTGCAGCATTTTTTCCCTCCAGGGAGAATGACTGTGAGCCTCTGTACACTAGGGATGCACCGTAAATTTGGCGGCTGAGCGTACAATAATAATAATGTATTCAATGATAATAATACAGTGGTCCCTCGTTTATCGCGGGGGTTACGTTCTAAAAATAACCCGCAACAGGCGAAATCCGCAAAGTCAGTCAGTCATCATCTACCGCTTTATCCTCCACCAGAGGGTCGCGGGGGGTGCTGTGCCAATCTCAGCTACATCGGGCGATAGGCGGGGTACACCCTGGACAGTTCGCCAGTCCATTGCAGGGCCACACACAGATAGAGAAAAACAACCATTCACTCTCACACTCACTCCTAAGGTCAATTTGGAGTGTCCAATTTACCTATCCCCACATTGCATGTTTTTGGACTGTGGGAGGAAGCCGGAGTACCCGGAGAGAACCCACGCACACACGGGGAGAACATGCAAACTCCATGCAGAAAGGCCCTTGTTCCAACCGGGGCTCGAACCCGGGTCTTCTCGCTGCAAGGCGAGACTGCTAACCACTACACCACCGTGTGGCCCAAATCCGCAAAGTAGTCAGCTTTATTTTTTACAATAATTATATTTGTTTTAAGGCTGTAAAACCCCTCACCACACACTTTATACACTTTTCTCAGACAGACATTACCATTTTCTCACATTTCTCACTAGTTTAAACACTCTCAAAGTTCAAACCTTCGTAGATTTTAATACGTAAACGTATTATAGAATGAAACCAAAAATCAAAACTTGTTTTCAGGTTCAAACAGGCCACGGCCTCTTCGTCCTCGCGCCGCTCGGGTGCGTCTTTTTCCACTGAAGACCTCGATGCAGGTGTCAGAACACGATCTGCGTTTGTACGCTGTAAAAAAAAAAGCATGCGAAATTTTACTTTTAAAAAAATCAGCGAAACAGCGAGGCCGCGAAAGGTGAACCGTACCATACCAGTGTCTGAAGTACATGTGAGGAAGAGGAGGATGACGAGAGGGCAAATGATCTTACTGGGAATAAATCTGCCTCCTGTGAAAAGTCTGTAGCTGACTTTGCTCGACTTCATTACACCACTGTATTTTAACATTCAGTGAGCTCAATTGTGTCTCAACGATCCCAAGATGATCAATTGTAATTGTTTGCACACATTGGCTGGCAGTTTTTTCAGAAAGGACACAGTAACAATTTAACACCACTGGAAATTAAATAAAATGGGCGTGTTTTGGGATGTCAGATAATATCGGCCCGATATGTAATATCTGTTCATATCGTTAACGTTAATGAAAACCCGATAACGTAATGCCTGGATTTGACCAAAATGTGTGAGTAAATGCTTGGTGTATATGGTCCTGTTACGTTATCGCTGCACGGTTGATGACCTCATCAAACTGTGCCGTGAGGCATAACCATAACACCATAACAACATTGTGTGGCTAGATGTTGCTAACAAGATTGCTTGTGTCCGTGGTTTAGAACTACTTCAAAATGTCGCCTTCAGATACAGAATTTGCCATTTGCAAAGACTGCAATGTGTTGTTATGTGAGGAGGAACCAAGACGTCTTCATTCAAAACCTCCAATTTAATCACACACCTGGAGAAGAATCAATGCTGCATTTGTGCAGAAAAGTAATGAAATAACCAACGTGTTAACAAACACATCGAGAAGCTCATTTCAGTCTTTTTATTGCTCATGTGGAGCACGGCTGGTTGAGCCCAGATTATAATAACAATGACTGTATTAGCCCAAGTAATGGCAGAGGACTGAGATTGCCTATATTTGTTCCCTTTCTTTGCACTTCACACTTCTAAAGTGTTGTTTGTACCTCATAAAAATGTGCTGAAAGAAAATGTGATAAATAAATGGCACTTTTCCATAACTTAAGTTGATTTTTCATATTTTGTACAGACAGGGAATGCATCACAATAAAAGTAGGCATTATGTTTAAATTCTAAAACTTCAGGAGATACGTGATGTGACCTAAAATTAGTTTTGTGGGAAAAAAGCCTGCATATACCCATATCGGTTGATATCGGAATTGGAAATTAAGTGTTGGACAATATTGGCGTATCGAAAAAAAAAAAAAAAAAAAATCCCGATACAACTTTTTCACTTTTGATACAATACTGATATTGCAGCCTTGAGTATTGGCCAATACAATATGATATCAGCATGAATCATACATACTTTAATGACTTATTTTGTAGTGTGGAATGTTAGAATAAGATAAGATGAGATAAGATAGCTTTATTTATCTCACAGTGGAGAGTAAACGGCGTTACAGCAGCTCAACAATAGATAAAAAACAAACAAACAATATACAAGTAAGTAATACAAGTAGGAAATTATTTACATATATATAAATATAAGTATAAATATAAATATACGTATGTAATAAGGTGCAGTTTCTCTCTGTGGTAAAAATGTACAATGAGTGTAAACATGGCGTTATGGCAGACCAAAAATTAAATGTGATAACAACAGGGACATAAACATCGTTATAATATTTATACACTGTTGTTGTAGAGTCGTACTGCAGTTGGAATGAATGACATGCGGAGGCGCTCTGTCCTGCACTTAGGGTGTATCAGTCTCTGACTGAAGGAGCTGCATAAGGCCCCAACAGTCTTGTGTAGAGGGTGTGAGGTGTTGTCCATGATGGCTGATAATTTGGCCAGGGCCCTCCTCTCATGGATGACCTGAATGGAGTCCAAAGGACAGCCACAGACCGAGCCGGCTTTCTTTATGATTCAGTTCAGTCTGTTTTTGTCCCGCACAGAACACCCCCCTCCCCAACACACCACAGCAAACAGGGCTACTGACGCGACCACAGTGTCATAGAATGTCCTCAGTAGTTTCCTGCACAACCCAAAGGAACGCAGTCTCCGCAGGAGATACAGACGGCACTGACCCCTCTTGTAGAGTGAGTCAGTGTTGTCAGACCAGTCCAGTTTGTTGTTTAGGTGAACACCCAGGTACTTGTATGTCCTCACCCTCTCGATATCCAGTCCCTGGATGTTCACCAGTGCAGGGATTTTGGGTTTCCTGCTGAAGTCGACCACCATTTCCTTCGTCTTGCTGGCATTCACTTGAAGGTGATTTAGCTCGCACCAGCTGACAAAGTCCATGATGGTCTGCCTATACTCCAGATCGCCCCCCCCGACACACGCCCCACGATAGCGGTGTCGTCTGAGAACTTTTGGAGGTGGCAACTGTCTGTGGAGTACCTAAAGTCCGAGGTGTACAGGGTGAAGAGGAAGGGGGAGAGCACTGTGCCTTGGGGGGCTCCCGTACTGCAGACCACCATGTCGGACACACAGTCCTGCAGCCTCACAAATTGGGGTCTATCTGTGAGGTAATTGATGATCCATGCAACCAGCCGGTCGCTGACACCTGCTCTCTCCATCTTCACCCTGAGTAGTGATGGTTGTATGGTATTAAAGGCACTGGAAAAAAATAGCCTTGATCAAGTGATATTACTTAAACAGAGAACAATAGTCAGCAACAGTAGGTATGAGAAAAACTGACCCATTTATTATTAACCAATGGGTTACATCAATTTTAACCTTCAACATAAGAATATTGGATGTTTTGCCATGTCAATTTCATACAGTCTATGGTTAATTTCATCAGTAGGAAAGTACCAAGTGTTAATAGGGGTGTTTTCAGAGCACCCGTGTTTCACAGGTAACATCGTGTCTTCAGAGAACACCCTGTTGTTGTGATCACGTGATCTACAAGCATCCAACACGCAGAGCCCATGTGATCACAACGGGCGCTGCTGGAGCGGAATGGACTGTTGTATCGGATCTTATTTTGGAGATTTGAGAGGCAGTCCGATATAATCCGATACTCGTTTTTTGGTTGATATTGGACCGATATCAATATTGGATCAGGACATCCCTATCAAATACTGAATCAAACTCATGCTTTATTTGATGCTAGTCCTGATACATTAGACTGGCTTGGTTGCATATGACTTGAAGACCTCTTATCCTGATTTAAAAAGAAATAATGCTGATGTTTTTACAGTGCAGGTTTACTGTTTGTATGGATGGGATTATTGATGCTGGTGTGTTTTTAAAGTGCAGGTGTGGTGGTGTTTGTGTTTGCTGATGTGAACGAGCGCTGCGTCTGCTTCCCTCTACACCTGACAACAAAGTCATTCATCCATTCATCCTCCTCTGCGCTTCCATCAGTCTGTCCGGTTGCGTGGGCACACACTGCTCTTGCAGTGACACCTGCACAGTCGTGGGAATGTTGGTGTAATGGGCTGTATTCTCCCTTTCACACAGGAGAGAGTGCATTATTGGAGACTGAAGACCATTGTGCTGGTTGGACTTTAAAGGATCCAGGCTAAGACATTTAACAATAGACTGTGGTTTAAAAAGGTGGATGAAGGACAAATGATCATTCCATTATTTGAATATGTTGCGTTATTGCAAGATGCTGGCGAGTGTGGGTTTTCTCAGTAACTGCTTTAGAATGACATGATTAGGATTTTTTTTTTTTTTATCCTCCATCATGACACAATATAACTGATTTATATTTACAAATTATAAACAGAATAACGCTTTCCCCAATCTGCTTTTTGTGCCTGAAAAATAATTAAATAACTAAACTTTGGCGAATAAACTTTGGATTAAAAAGTGAAATTTTACTTACTTAGCAGCATTTATGAAAACAAAAGAAACACTTAAAAACTTAAATATAACTTGTAATAAGTCAACAGGCCAATGTGAAAATAACAACAAAACTAAATAATTGGCAGATTAATCAGTTTACCCAATGAAGGCACCACATTAGCCCACAAACAAAAATACAGCTGAATAAATTCAAATTGGATTTGCTGTGTTCTGTCAGTGGGTTGGTGCTCCTGTCAGTGATTGAGAGACTTCAGTCTGTTTTTCAGTGTGTATTTTAAACGTATTTCAGAGCACAGGCAGCAGCACAGTCTCAGCGGGGCTGCGTGAATCGAATTATTGAGTTTTGGTCCATATTTTGTAAGAAGACAGAATGTTAAGACAACAAAGAATGTCATTTTCAGAACTTTGCAGAATTGAATGACTGACACTACAAGTGTGTTGCATAACTGACTGTTAATACACAACTGACATCAATTCAGCCTCTAACTGTGGATAGAAAGAGCCTCATGTCTGCACCTGTTCTTCCTCTCCCTCTGTCTCTGTGTTCACAGTTTAACAGAAATATCAGCCCTTTTGTTTTTTAACAGTTTGTGTGTTTATTTTAAGTATGTAGGGCACCTACGGCTGCACTCACTCACTCTCCCAGACCTGCTACTGTTCTCTGTACTCTGTGTAGGGCTGTGCGATATGAGGAAATAATTATGATAACAATATACTTTTTTTACATCATTCATTTTCCATATATATCACACTATGCTGGGCCAATATGACTAATAAATAATATCTGGATATTTTTAGGCTACATCCCGAAATACGAAATAACACAAATAATTAGACTTTAAATCAAAGCTGTGTAATTAAATGACTTTGTTTGACTTAGTCATTGCCTAATTGTCATTGTGTGCAATTGTTCTTTTTTTTTTTTTTTTACCTAAAAAAAAATAATCTCAGCAACCACGCTTTCAACTTCTTAACTGTCTTAATAAGATATAACACCTTACTCTAAGCTTTAATTACCAGTAACAAGCTAAAACTATGGTTTGTATGTTCAATACTGTGTAAATGTGTGTGCAAATACAGGAAATTCTAAGCTGTAAATCTTCATCTTCATCGAGTAAAGGAAGACTCATTTTAAGTAAACATTTCTTACAAGACTGGATTTTCTTTAAATAAAGCTTCAAATGTGGCTTTTCCTTGTTTTGAGGAACTTACCTGTCTAAAGGGTGGCTAACTTCTAGATTAACTTCTCCCACTTCTTAAAACATAAAATCCTAAATCGATGGAATAATATTGGACTTGTTTTTGGGTAGGACTGTTTTGCTGTGCATGTCTTTGGATGTGAGCACCTGCTGATGGAACTAAAGTGTGTCACAATAATCTTCAGCCTGACAGACTTTACCCTGATCATTAGCTCGTCATTGCTGCCACACATTTTCCCACTTTAGTTGAGACATGAAAGCTTCCTGTCGTATATTTTCTCACCTGTTATCTGACAGAATTTTACAGTTTATTGCAAATTATTTTACAGGCCCAGAAGACCCGTCACACATTGACTATATAAAACAATTGTATTTATGTGAAAACCAGGTATTTTTGTTTTTTGACTAAATGCTCAGACGGTCCAAGTGGGAACAGTCTGTTGTATTTGACCATACCTGGTGTGTTTAGCTGTTATTATGCAGAGTGTGTGTGTGTGTGTGAGTGTGTGTGTGTGAGAGAGAGAGTGAGAGTGTAGCTGCTGCAATTGCAGTGTGAGTGATGTATTTGTAAAATGTCGACGAGGGCTTAATTGAGTTCTGGGGCTGCAAATGTTCCCCTGCTTCTCTGCTGCAATGTATTCATGTTAAAGTTGGATCAATAGATTGTTATTGTACCTCCTCCATCTCCCTTTCTCTCTCACAGCTTGCCTTCTCTTGCTTCCATCCCTCTATCTATTCCCCTTTTCCTATCCACACTCAAACAAGTGTGTGTTCCGGCTTGTCCTCCCACATCCTGCTGCATTTTGGAGGGCTCATACACACTGATCTCTCTCTCTCTCTCTCTCTCTCTCTCTCCCCCTCTCTATGAAGTTGGTCCAAGCCTCAGCAGTTCTGCCCCCTCCTACCCTCACCCTATGCCACTGATGAGAGGCACAGAGAGGGAGATGGGGTTTAGCTCCAATACACTGCTGCAGGGCTATAGTGCAAAGTGAGAGCTGTGACTGATACACACTGACACCCCATGGGATCGACACACACACACACACTGATATGGATGTGGACATTGGTCACTAGCACATATGTCATGTTCATGTCACTGAATAAACTTTTCACGGATGACACGGATGTTGGAGGACGACTGTAGCTCACCATTACATAAAACCACCGGACGTTCTTTAATCTATCGGTCGGTTGTGGGTTGGGCTAATCCAAAATAGCAAAAACAAGGGGTGGGTGGCGGGGTTCTCTGAAGACATGCTGTTACCTGCTCTGAAAACACTCCCGTTAGCACTTGGTACTTACCTCCTGATGAAATGATCACAGCCAATCAAACTCCTCGTCGACTGGTACAGCCTTAGTGCTGACTAAACTAAGCTCAAATGCGTCACATGGTTAATTGTGCTCAGTCCTTCCACCGAGAAAGTCAACGATTTTTACATCATAGCACACATGCAGGAGTCGCTCGTCTTTATCATTCAATTCAAACATGTTATTCTGTGACTTTGGTGTTTGTAATCCTTTGTTCAGAATTGACTAAAACATTTGCTGGTTCTGGTTCAAATCTTCACCATTTAGTGTCAGATTCCACTACCAGACCTCCCTCCCTCCCTCCCTCCCTCCCTCTTTCTCTCACTCAGGTCTCACGTGACGTCACGTGAGGTCAGCTGCAGTTATTGTAGACTTAAGTTGTTGTTCATTTGGTTCTGTTCTGTGGCTCAAATCTGTTTCCCTGTTGGCAGTCGTGTTTTCTTTGAGAGCGAGTGTCTATGAATGTTTCGAGGTGTTCTCACCGTGATTGTTTTAAAGTGTCTGTACACGTGTGCCGTCCTTCACTAATGGCTTTAACAAGCAGCTCGATCTCCTGGTGTGTGAGTTTACAGCAGGGAGTTCCTGAAAGCCTGAGTGTTTCCCACAGTGGAAGTGATAAACATAACAGTAATGCACAGTACACACGAGATCTAAATGCTTTTGGAATCGCTTCACTTTTTTATTTCTTCGGATGCGTGAAACTTCAAAGGCTGATGGTCGACTAAGTGTTTAACTAGTTCTTTTGTTTGTTTTTGTAAAACTGTTTTCAATTACTGGAAACATTAACATGTCTTCAGGTCCCCAAACCAGGATACATTTATTATAGAGGAACTAATGTGACTGTTGAAGTGTGAGCAGAATCTAACATCAGATGTTTCTGACAACACTTTTATTAGCACTTGTGTCCTTATTTCTAAGACACGATTTAGATTTGACTGCATAATTAATTCATCATCTACTACCGCTTTATCCTCCACATGAGAGGACCCTGGACAGGTTGTTAGTCCATCACAGGGTCAACAACCATTCACTCAGTGTCTAGTTCACCCCTGCATGTTTTTGGACGTGTGGGAGGAAACCAGAGAAAACGCTTTCACACAGGGAGAAAACTCCACGTTTAATGTAAATGTGTACACACACATGTATGACCTACGCTCTTTACGTACACACGTGCGACCTACGCTCTTTACGTACACACGCGCGACCTAGGCTCTTTACGTACACACGTGTGACCTACGCTCTCTACGTACACACGTGTGACCTACGCTCTCTACGTACACACGTGTGACCTACGCTCTCTACGTACATACGTGTGACCTACGCTCTCTACGTACACACGTGTGACCTAGGCTCTCTACGTACACACGTGTGACCTAGGCTCTCTACGTACACACGTGTGACCTACGCTCTCTACGTACACACGTGTGACCTACGCTCTCTACGTACACACGTGTGACCTAGGCTCTTTACGTACACACGTGTGACCTAGGCTCTCTACGTACACACGTGTGACCTAGGCTCTCTACGTACACACGTGTGACCTACGCTCTCTACGTACACACGTGTGACCTACGCTCTTTACGTACACACGCGCGACCTACGCTCTTTACGTACACACGCGCGACCTACACTCTTTACGTACACATCCGCGACCTACGCTCTTTACGTACACATGCGCGACCTACGCTCTTTACGTACACATACGCGGCCTACGCTCTTTACGTACACATGCGCGACCTACGCTCTTTACGTACACATGCGCGACCTACGCTCTTTACGTACACAAGCGCGACCTACGCTCTTTACATACACATATGCGACCTACGCTCTTTACATACACATGTATGACCTACACTCTTGCTAATATATAAGAGCACATTTCATTCATCAGAATTTGACAGACATGGTACTGCATGGTACTGTTTAGGTATCTTTTACTTTTATGACAGTAACAGACTTGTATATAATGTTGCATCACCCCAAATCAGGATGTAGTATTTTTCAGATATTTCTGTTTATGTTTTCAAGAACCAGGTAGTTTTAATCCAATCAAAATCTTATAATAATCCAGTTCTGCTCATTGATGTGCAACAGTGGGTCCACACCGAGTAGCTGATGGTTTCATAATCCAGAAGGTGTTAACACAATTCTGGACTCTGGACTGGATTTAAAATATAAATCCACCAGAAAATGTGTAGTTTTCAACATGAGACCAGCAATAAAGGATTGTGGAGGTTGGAGTCAGTTTAGAGGAAAGTTGCCCAACAAAGGCAAAAGCGATGGTGCCTCAGAGCGGCTGTCATGTGATATCCTACATCCAGCTGTGTGTGAGTGTGTGGGATATGTGACAGAAGTGAGAGATGTGGATATAAGCTACATTTTCCCAAGCCAGCTCTGTATTTTTCATTGAATTTTTTCAGCATGTCTTTTACGTCTGAGTTTGACTGTAACTAACGGATACATATGTTATATTTATTATAATAACACTTATTTCCCTGACTACACAGCAACTGTTAATACGTTTGTCACATTTGGTTTAGCTGGAAAAAAAAATATACTATTCCATTTACATGTTAAATGTGAAAGATAGGATAGTTCAGTGTAGTTATACAAAGTCCACGGAGAAAAGTCCATGTGTCACTTAGGGAAATCAGAATAATTGGTTCCCAACACCCCTTTCACAAAATAACAAATCACAACTTAGTGATAAATAAGGCTAGGTCCAAAAAATCGATTCAAATCGATCTTCTATCGATCTGACCTCTGCCTGCTTCACTGGTCACCTCAGATTTTCACACAAAACCTTGGAATTCATTATTATACTCCGTGTGTCCCACAGTTCAGTTTTCTGTTATCTTCCTACCACACAAAAAAATCAGAGTTGACTTTTTCTTTAATTGCTCGATGTGTGTGGTATTGTTGATGAGGATAGGTACAAATCACGTCAAGCACTGATGAAGGAAATGCTATTTTCATGCACTTTTTTCCCCTCTTGACTGCACTGATGATATTGGTGCTTAGTAAGTGGATTTACCCAAGAACCAGAGTACTTTCCAAGTACCTCAGTACCTATTTTTTTGAGGCCACATTGATGCCAGATCAATATGAATATAATCCTGGGTTATGAAAAAGGGAGTGTACTGGCCTTTCTTCAGGTTTAGGGAATGTTAACAGAAAAGCTGCTGTTATTGTCTTCTCTGCTTTGCTTTAAACACTTTTGAAATGATTTTCATGAGTGGGAGACTGGCGGGGGGGGGGAGCAGATGGTATTTTACTACCATGTCAAGTTTTTTGATGTAATTCGACTGTGATGTGATCGCTGTGCGTTTACATGACAGCACACAGCAGGTGTTGATCCATTCATAAGGTTAGATGTGTGTAGTTGAGATTTTGGTGTTTGAATGACTTTGAATTGACTTTTGTGTCGGAGAGTAAGCAGTTTACAAACTTCAGTTTCTAGCCATGAGATGAAGCACCAAACATATTAACGCAGTGCTGACACAGTATGTCCTGTGAGAACCATATCCCTTCCTTTACATTGATGTTTAATTCAGAGTACTTTAAAGCCAAACAACTCCAATGATTTCTGCATATTTGTGTTGACACAGAATAAAAAAACCCTTGCACCAAACCTTTATATACAAATATAAAGCTTTCTGCAACTACTCTTATACTACACCTTATTGTCATCATCATCTTCCTCCGCGGAGAGGATTCTTATTAAAGTAATGGTCGGTCGATGGTGTGCAATGCACCTGTATGCTGATGGTTGCAGGTTTATTACACACACACACACACACACACTGGTTGATTGGATAGCAGGCTTTATTCCATTACAGATATTGACACAAAACTGGCCTGTCAGGTTTGTGTGTGTCCGTGTGTGTGTTCTTGTATTTGTATCTCTGTGAAGACCAAAAACTGTCCTCACAACTTTAAAGAGCTTTTAGGGTTAGGGTTAGGTATTCATTTCTGATGGTTAGGGTAAGCGGCTTGGGAATGCATTATGTCTATGAGTGTCCTCACTACGACTGCTGCGCAGACATTTGTGGTTTCGTGAAGTTATATTTGTATATTTTTGTGATATAAAATCCACAGGGCGTGAGCACATTTTGGCTAACGTTAATTTACTGTCACTTCTTAAAATGGCTGTTTATGGGTTAGGGTGTGGTTTGGGGTTAATATTAGGTTTAGGTCACGTTTAGGTTAAGATTTATGATTTTCAGTTGTTACCATGGAGGTAATGAGAAAATCATCATGTCCTCATTAAGATAGAGTATGAGTGTTAGATTATTTGCTTGATTATAAAAAGTCAAACAGTTAGTGTGACTATTCACAATTAAGAAGATTCAAAATAAAGGTTAAATGGTCTGTATTTATATAGCGCCCATCCACTCACACAGCACATTTTTCTATCACTCATCTTTTACACCCATTCACACACTGCTGCCACAGCCGTCAGGAGCAACGTGGGGTTAAGTGTCTTGCCCAAGGACACATCGGCATGTAGAGCCGGGAATCGAACCCACAACCTTCGAGTTGAAAGGCGACTTGCTCTTCCACGAGCTAGAAATGCTTTATCTAAAATTTCATTCAGTAATGACAATTTTGAGGTTTCTTGAATGCATCTTGAAGCTGTTCTCTGATGAACAAGCTGAAGTGATACAATTTACCAGGGTCTTTGAATGCATCTCGTTAACTGCTCCTGTCAGCTCAAGACGCTGTGAACCTTGCATTACTTTTACTAGCCTTCATGCGCTGGAGAATATTCCAATAATTGAGAATAGAGAATATTGACAATACATTCCAGAGTTTACAATGAAACTTTGTTATTATTATTATTGTTGTTGTTATTATTATCATTATTATAATATTATTTCCCTCTCACGTGGGTCCGTATCTGAGTTTTTTTTCTGTCTCACACTCCACGGTTGTGTTTATGTTACGTCTCTCATGTTTCCATCTTTCACTTTCTCTCCCTGCCTCATGTTTTCTCATGCTCTCTCCACCTCTCAACGGTTCACGCCTGTCTCCTCCCCTTCTTTCTTCTCCAGTATCTGTCCCAAGGATTGAGAGTCATCTCTCATTCTTAAACTTCTCTGTCCGACCGGTTATTGTCACAGCTGTGTTGTTGTCTCAGTCAGATGTTAGTGATGGGTTTGCTGAACAGTGTGTCCTCAGCCTGTGTGTATGTTCCTGTATGTGTGTGAAGCTGGAGCAGAAGGGGGGGGGGTATGTGTACAGGGCAGTGCCATGGTGGCGCCTTTGGTGCCTTCTCACGTCCAAACTGAGCACGTGTGAGAGGCAAGAAAGTGATGGAGAGCTGAACACTGCAAACCATTGTGCACAAATGTCGTCTCTCCCTCCTCCCACCACTTCTGTCTCACCCTTTTTCTCACTGGGACTCCATTGTCTGTTCCCTCACTTCATCCAAGATTGAATGCTATTATTTGAAAATGAGACGTAATCTCACATTGCACTTCCCTATTGCACAGCAGTTTATCATCAATCAAGAAATGGTATGGTCAAATCTCATGTTGGACAGTACTTTTCTATTACATAGCTCTAGCTCTTTGAGATTTTAGAAATGTCCTCGCTAATTGTTGGAGATTAACACAGGTTTTCTCTCATTTGTAAGTATTTTTTTTTACTGATCTTCAGTAGAAGAGTAAAAAAGACTCGAGCTCTGCACACCACGTTATAAAGCAGCATTCATTTCCTTTACAGTGACACCCCTGAGGAGGCATCATAGATGGGGCAACACAAAAGTGACTCTGTATTCTGAAGATACTCAAGGTTGTGATATAAACGTGGTATTGCATCATCCCTTCTTATTAAACCACTTTTCATAGGCATTTTTGCTGAAATGCTCTGGCAATAGATTATTGTTAGTGCTTAATCTGGTGTGTCTTTTCTTTCCAACTGTCAAGTCAGGATAATGATACACATGGTGCAGCTTTGCTTTACCTTTGATTAATTTAGATTAACTTTACTCTTGTTTGCAAAACTTCCACAAACTGGCATGACTGTCAAGATGCCACAGCCACAAACAGCCACAGACAGCCACAGACAACAGTTGTTATTGCTCTGCCACTCATGATGGTCTTCTGTGAGTCGGTACAATTTGGAGATGATGGATTGAGTTGCAGTACGTCACCTGAAGAGTTCCTCTAATAGGAGTCTGTCTGTCTCCCTATAGATTTATTGAAATATGCAGTGTGTAGGTCCTGAATTGGATGATGTTATTTTTTTTTTTTCATATAATGTATTTATTAGTAGTCTAAAAATCTGCCATAACTACTTATCGTCTGATAATACCCAGCATCTTTGCTTGAAATGCTCATCCCTAGTATAAGTCGCAATTAAAGGTCCTCTTTACACATTCAGCGACCCTGATATGGACTAACAAGTTCATGCTGAAGTGAACAATAATGGACATTGGTTGTTTTTTTGTTTTTTCAAATGAGTGATAGATGTTTGACTGTTCCAAATTTTTTGGGTCCACTTTTGTTTTTATATCCACCTCAAACAAACAGTCAGATAGTTTATGTATATAAGTACTAGGGATGGAAATCGGTATCGGTCCGATACTGGTCAAAATCACTGGATCAGATTCTGAAAGTGATTCCTAAGCTTTCCAACAATGTGTAACACATGGAAAACATTTGAAGAAGATGTAGGCACTCCTCAAACTGTTTTAGGAAGAATTTGAACAATGGTTATCAGTAGCAGGTCTAGGGACCCCAAGGGTTCTATGAAGAGGTCCCAGGGGGTTCCCAGAGAAAAAAATAATGAAATATGAATATAAATTTCATTAAAATGAGAAACAAAAAGTAATATACTTAAGAGTTAGAATGATCAAATAGATCTATCGCTAATGGAAATAACCGCGTCATGCCGAGGCGAGGCGTGCCGCACTCATGGAAAAGAGTCTTATGATTTGATTTTTATGTGACAATAAACATATTATCAAGAAACGATCAACAAGAATTGATCATATTTGTGACAGTTTAATCACAAGTACATCGTCAACTTAGATGACGTTAAAGAAATCTACAGAGAACTAGTCAAATGCTGGAATATCCACCTCTTCCAAGTGAAGACACTTAGCTAGATAGCTAAACTTGGAGTTGAGTGAACCAGTTTTAAACAAGCTTCATCACACTGGTACTTCAGACTTCAGATGTTAGGTGAAATCAAACCAGATAAAAAAAAAAAACATATCCTTGATTTGTTAACCTTGCTTCACAGTCCAGGCCTCTGACATGAATGTAATCAGAGATGCAGCCTTGATATGAACTGCATTTTAATACCAGGTATAAGCAGAGTCAGAGATTCTTGCTTTATAGCAAAATGGAGTTTAAATGAGCTATTTAGATGTATGCAGCGGTCTGGTTTCTGAATATCAATGTCTATATTTCTTAGTAATTTGCTCAGTGGAGTCTGTAATTTGCCTTCGGAGCTGCTTTGCTCTGCTCTGCCCACAATTTAAGAAGGAAGTAATGCATATTTCCCCACTAATAATGCATAATTTCATCACCTGCAACCCATCCATTTTTCATTTTGGTGACTAGACGTGCATGATCTGTAGCAAAACTGCTGCATCCACTGATGTTATGTATTACAAGTGCTGAAGTTCAAGATGCCTTTAGAATCAGTAATATTTACACACACAACAATTAGTGATCGTTTTTAGATATCTTGAATTAAGTTTCAGATAGTCAGAATGAAGTTATCTGAAACTAGAATTGGAGATATCTATAAACAAACCCCATGAACGCAAATGGCAAAAGTAGTTTGAATCTTACTACTGTAGTAAAGACTGAATTACAAATATCCAAAACTGTAGTTTTGACGAGTAATGACTGGCGTCACAATGATGTCACAGATATCTGTAATGGCAATTCCAGATGAAAATTAAATTAAATTAAATTAAATTAAATTAAATTAAATTAAATTAAATTGGAGAGTTGATCAGAGCTGAAAATTAAATTAAATTAAATTAAATTAAATTAAATTAAATTAAATTAAATTAAATTAAATTAAATTAAATTAAATTAAATTAAATTAAATTGGAGGGTTGATCACAACTGAGTGTGCCCACCACAAGGGACCAACCTGACCAAATGTGTCTAACATTCTGACATGTTTTGATGGTGGGAGGAAACAGGAGAACCTGGAGAATCCCACGCAGATGAAGTCAGTTTCAGTATTTGCCTTCAAAACCACATGTGGCTTCCAACCTTGGAAGGAAGGACAAGAAGTGACAGAAGTGAAGTGTTTGGAAAAGTGCAGGAGAGCAGTTTGCCAGCTGAGCTGAATGTGCCCAAAGTAAATATGGGTTTTCTTAATGAGGCGACAGAAGAGTGCACCTGCTGCTCCCACTTCCTCTCCCTCTCTCCCTCACACACACACACACACATGCAGGTCCACAGCATCATCATGTTTATGATGCATTGTAATTTAGTTATACATCGCAATTCATTTATATATATATATATGTTGAAGTGTCATTGTATCAATATCTGCATTGTGTGAAGTCAAGGAAAGCTGTAATTCAGTGTCATTTAAACAATATTTATTTATTTTATATACAATAATAAATGATCAGGTTTAAGATCACTTCTTTTTTAACTGCTGATTTTAGTTTGACTTTATTTTTATGCTTGGGTTCGTGTTGGCGTTTCACACTTTTAACCACTGCCACCGTCTCAGAGCAGATGAGACGGCGGTTTCAAGCTTCCTAAGGGAAGGATGAACATGAACGCTTCGGTCCACTGTCCAGAGTGACAGCTTTTTTCCGCACCTCTATTCAATAAAGGCCCGCCCTCCCTTCCTGGGATTGGCTGACAGCCTGCCCTACCCTGCCTGGGTCCAGACAGGACAGAGTCTGGGTCCGGACCTGGACCGTGGTCCACCTTTAAGTGACTTATGCTAGAAAACATTATCCCATATCTAAAAGATAATTCAAATCTTAGTCATAAAATCAACCAGTTCCTTGGAAATTAGGTTCTGGCTCATTGGGATCAGATTTTGGTCTCCATGAGGACTACTGGTCCTGATTATAAAGGTCCTATATAATATCAGCCCTTTGCTGGATCTGTTGCTTTTTCCTGAGATGTGGAACTAATGCTAATGTGCAGCTGCAGGCAGACAGAGAGAGAGAGGGGCAGACAGACAGACAGAGAGACAGACAGACAGAGAGACAGACAGACAGAGAGAGAGATTTTGTGTGTGTGTTCTTGCACAGGTACAGTATGAACGTTTTTTCTGATCCTCACAACTTTAAAGGGCTTTTTGTGGGTTAAGACCTGGTCTTAAAATTGGTTTAGGGTTAGGCAAATTATAAAGGCATTTTTCAATATACAGTCCTACTTGACTTGACTCTGCTGGGTTAGTTAGGGATAGTAGCTGGTACCAGGCCGTGCTACGACAACCCCACACACGGTGTGGAGGTTCCATGAAGCAATGGAAAATGATGTGTCTGATACCCAAACTGAGTCGAGTGTTATCATGGAAGTGAAAGTGTCCTAAATGGTGCGTGTGTGTGTGTGTGTGTGTGTGTGTGTGTGTAATTAGTCCACTGTGAGATTTGTTGCTTATCAGCCTGAATAATCACATTAATGTGGCTGAAACAAGCCGGAGTTCCTCCTTTTCTTGGAAGGATGTTTATCGTTACTGTGTCTATGCATTGTTTGTGTGTGTGTGTGTGTGTGTGTGTGTGTCGTATAATTCACTAGTTGTAGAGCCTCCAACGTTAATCACAAGCCATTCCTCCAGTGCCCACAGCTGCACTCTTTCATTCTCTCCCTCTATCTCTTTCTCCCTTCCTTCCCTCCCTCCGTCCCCCCGGAGCGCACAGTTAAGATCTAAATTCAGCTCACATTGTCGAATGGATTCTGCTTATTGTGCCAAACTTCTCCCACACACAAATTAACCCACTCTCCTATTCTTCACCTTTCTTCTGCAGTCTGTCCATCACTTCCTTTCTTCGCCGGGCTTTTCCTGCCTCTTATTTTCTCTGTCATCCGTGCGTCTATCCATCCTTCCCTCCTTTCTTCCCCCTGTTTGTCCAGCTCCAGGTCAGTGTGAGAGAGCCCCTGAGGGTTGGCATGGCAGCCTGGCACAAGCACACAGCACTCCCAGTTAGCTCCCTGAGGTGCCCCACAGGATTATTGGGAACTCTTTTATTTACTGTACATTCTTCCTCATCCCTCTCCCTCAGCTTCTCTCCTTTGAGGCCTGTTTTCTGAATCTGTGTAACAAACACAGTCCTGCTGTTTATGAGGCTTTTATTAGTTTAACTTGTAAGAATTGCACTTATACTTCAGAGAGCTCTCAAGAGTAACAAAATAAAGGTACTTTGGTGAGTGTGAAGAGTGAGACCTCGTCTCGCTTCACTGATTCACAAAAGTAAACCTTTAAAGGGACAGTATGCACATTTTACACACCAAAGTTTGTCTACAGGTGTTGGGGCTGAATAACAAGTGGAAAAGTAATGAATACAGCTCTTTGTGTTTGTATAGAGGCAGCCATGTCTAATCTGATGAATTATTGGACCTCAAGTCTGTGTGTCCTCCATTTATTCCCAATTTCTTTCAAAAAATGGTTGAATATTTATCGGTAAATCTTGTCAGACTGCATCTTAATCTCATTTGAGATTGAGTCTGGAAAGAGTGTAGTCACCTTCCACTCCCAAGAGGCATGACCTAACCATGTAGATCAAAATGTCTCTGTATGCAATTGAATAGACCTGCAGCCAGTCAGACCAAGGATTAGGATTATGTAACGTGTTGTAGGATTATGTAACGTGTTGTAGTTTGTAGTTGTAGTTTTAGATTAGCCATTAGAGTAATGGCTAATCTGGTGCTAGTCTCTATTGATTTAACACGGCTAGAATGGATGGCATTGACCAGTACTCACTTCATCAAATGACACTGTGTGTGTGTGTGTGTGTGTGTGTGTGTGTGTGTGGGGATTCTTACTACCTTTACATTGGCTTCATAATAAGTGTGTGTTGGTGGTTCAGCTATCAGAATTGTTGTGTGTAATTGCTGTAAATAATCCCACTATTGTTGTTCTGCAGCGGCCATTTTATCTACTACTTCTTATTCCGCAGTATTTGTCCGTGAACTAGTTCTGCGTACTTCAACATAGAAACTGTATTCAAACTTCAAAAAGTTCTGCTTAATAAGAAAATCATTGCTTGGATTTTTTTAATTCGGTATTTTTGATCATTACATTCTTTTCCTATTGAATTGAATTGAATTGAATTGAATTGAAAATGACAAAAATGCAGATATTCAGCTATTTACGAGTGGGACATTGTTTGTTTGTATTTGTCTAATTGGAATATTCTTTGATTTCCAATACATTCAATCTTTTATGCAATTTTTGTTCTATTGAAGTGAATTGAAAACTTTTATAAAAACATACATTTTCAGCTTTTTTACTTCATTCAAACATCAAAATGTTCACAAAAAGTGTGACTTTAACTTTAATAAACCTCACACATTTTTCACAGTTGCTGTTAAAAAATAATGGGATTTTCACCCTATACCAGAATACCAGAGATTATTTTTAGAGTTGATGACATCACACCCTTGAGTTGAGATCTCGCTCTCTAGTTCACGGTCGCTCTTCATACATGATTGTAGACACATCTTCAGAAATTGCCTCTCTAGTTTGTGTGGATGAAGTCATTTCCTGAAACAATGCACTGTGTTTATAAAACGACTAATTAAAAGATTGTTTTCTATTTCTTGCGACAGCTGAGATTTAATCTTTCCCTTAATATCTGATCCAGTGATTCTGACCAGTATCAGACGGTGATACTGAGTGTCCGAGCAGCTCAACCCTTACACAAACTAGTGTGGAATTTTCAGAAAAACACTCAAGCTCTAGGACAGGGGTTGTACTTATCTTTTATCTCTATTCTACTTGTTATCTTACCTGTTGTGAGTGTCATTAAACAAGGTCACCTGACCGTTTTCTGTCTGAGCATCAGTTGTTTACTGGTGCTGGTTTATTATCAGTTAGTCTTTGAACTGAGTTTGTTAGCGTCTTGTGACTTTAGTGTCTCCTCGTTCTTTCCAGTGGCTCCTCGTCCTCGTATCACTGCTGTACTCCTTTGTGACCCGGGCCATCTAATTTGCCCCCGAGTCCTGGACGACCCGTTCATCTGGGATCAATTAATCAATGCTCAGTCTGACTATGCTGAGCATAATGATAGGCTTTCAACCACTAATGTCTTTGTTCTACACCAGTCTGTTTGTTTCCTTCCTCTGGTCAGATGCGAGTTTTAACGGGGTGCGTCTGAGAAGGTCTATGTTTACCCACTTGTTTTGGGGGTTTTTGACTTTCCATTGTATTTGAACTCTACTTACTTAATTAAAACCTAGACTTGGCAATCATGAATAGGGTAGAGAATGCCACTGAGAAAGGCATCTTGGGTGAAATGGTGGTTTCAGTTGAATGTCACAAACCGCAAACCGCTTTTCAAATATTTTCCTCTTTTTCCCACGTTTTCATTCATTTCTCACTCCAAGACTAAACTTTTGTATGGAACGCACAATATCCCCAGGGTTTTTTTCCTATGAATTATTATATAGAAATACTTGAATGAATCTGAACCAGACCCAGAAAGAGAAACAGAGGAAGATTCATCAGCGATTCATCAAGAAACAATTTAAATTGTTTGGACAACCTTCTGTTACTGTGCTGAACTCTATCACTGAGTTAAATGTTGTGTTAGTGCTTTGGAGTCAAGCTTAACTGATCGTCAAAATGCACCAAAAACACTTTTCACACATTTCAGAATTGGGGTTCAGACACAGGAGTTCTTCCTTCACTTGACATTATAATCTCCAGGTGAAGGGGTGGAGCCAGACTTTAGGCAGTCATTTATTTTTGGTCTGTTTTTCAGAGTCATTTTTTTCTGATTTACTGATTTATTTTTTCTGAGTTTAGAGCGGATTTGAAACAATAAACACATTCATTCCTTTATTGAGAGTTCTGGACGGCTTGTTAAGTTTAATCAAGTTTTACTTTGATCTGGGTTTAAGACACTGGGAGATCGTCCTGACCACCTGAGAAAATATTGAGCCTTAGAAGTATCACCATTATCACCAACCTTCAAATGCAGTGCTGTAAATCAGTGTAGTTTTTGTCAACGATGACACAATTATTTTGTTGACGCCCCTTTTTTCATGTCGATAACGAGACAGTGACGACATGAACGTGGATCTTTGATGATGAAAACATGACGAGATGTGAAAATTAGTGGATGGTCTGTCAGACATTCAAATGTATGACATTTCTGTTTATTGTGCATGTAATCAATTGAAACGCTGCGGCCTTGGGAAGCGGCGAGGTCAGGGCGGGGGTTCGCTGTAAACCACCCTGAATCCATTTCTCCACGTCACCATGACCATGACTATGGCCATGGTGACGTTTCTGTGTAGCTTGTTTCTCTTCAATCTGTCTGGCAAGCTCTGGCTTAAGCAAACTGAAACGGGTTTGGATCTGGTATTTCAGAAAGAACTCAGCCGGTGTCCGTGCAGTCGCAGTGTGGGCTGCACTGCGGTACATGAGCAGGAACTTTGCTGTGACTGAGTGGCAAAAGAGCCTTTCCCTCCACCTCCAACCTCCAAAATCCAGTTACTGTTACTGTTACTTTATCAGGTTATCGTACGAACCGATATCACATAAATAGGCAAATATTGTTATCAGACATCTCTAGTTTGAGACAGTGTGTACAAGGTGCGTGTGTGTGTGTGTGTGCATGGTTGTTTGATATCTAAATACTTGCTTCAGGGCTGGTGCCACTTTCTGCCTTATCCTGACATGAACTATGCAAAGTTTATTTATTTATTTATTTATTTTTTAATAATCTAAAAGCAAACTCTCAGATTTTTTTTTTCTACTTACATGTGAATATTTTCTGATGTCTTTGCTAGAAATAAATCACTAAAACTGAATATTCTTGATTTGTGGACAAAACAAGACATTTGACCGAGCAACTCATTGATTAATACAGAAAATAATCAACAGATTAATTGATACACACTTTGTGTAAGAGCTGCATGATGTGGTTGTTGTGTTTAGCTTGACACATATTGCTATTGTGTTATGATTCATAATTTAGGCAGTAGGACTGATCATTTTTGGGGTGGGTCAAAATATCTGTTTTGATACACCAGGGCAAATATTGATATTTTAGGCAACTTTTCATGGAAGTGTTGTTGTCTTCAGTTCGACAGATATTGTGCTGTATCGCTATAAGATTGTCTTGCGATATGTTGATGATCACTATCGTGTCGTATCGTGAGGTACCCTGTGATTCCCACCATAATCTCAGGTGTGATTTGGCATTTACTGTTTTTCAACAGATATTCTCATCTGAAGAGCAGGATTTGTGGCATCATTTTACCTTCATCAAATAAATGCAGTATCTTCAGATTTGGAATTTGCACTAGGTGAAAATGTCTTGACTTTCTCTGAAGGTTAACAGTAATATAATCTGAATTGTGACTGCATGTGTCCATGATAATGCTGATGTTTGATTATTATTGTCATTATTATACAACATTTTTTAACCATCAGCAACTTTTATGCTGCTGAAATTACACTTGATGACCTTGATTGACCTTGCTGGAAGTCATTCCTGTCCACCACCCTGAAGCACCATGGGGGGGGGGGGGGGGGGGGCTCTGGTTTCTGGGCTGTGTACAATACTTGCTACTTCCTGCTTTTTGAACTGTTGACTTGACATCTTTTATGTGTGTTAGTGTGTGTTGTGTAGTTGTGGAGGGAGTGAATGTGGGTTTTGTACAGTTTGGCAAGTTTGGAGTCAGTCTTTCACTTCTTAGCTGAGGCTGTGTGTGTGTTTCCTTCAAGGAAACCTTTTTTTTCTTGCAGGAGGTCATGTATTTATAAAGGTGAAAGGTTGTGAAGGTATTGGTCTGTAGGCAGGGCAAGGCTGCTGCTGCTGATACAGAGGTCATCCAGGTCATTGTCAGTTTGACCAGGAGTAAATATTGTAAGTCAGCAACACTTGATTGTGTTGTTCCACCAGTCTTTATTGCAAGGCAATTAGATCCATCAAAGATAGTGGAATGAAATGGCAACCTTTGCAATTTGCTAACTGAATTGTTCCAAATTGTGACTCCAATTTGACAAGTAATTGTTCAGTCCTAGTAAGGATGTTTCTTTTTGTAGTTTGTTCCTAGCAAAGGCAGCCCATAGACAAGCATAAGGGAATTGGACTTGGAATCGAAGAGTTGCCTTGAATCCCTGCCAGGTCAAGCCCTGGGGTTCCCCATAGCAATGTACCCAATCTCCAGTGCTCATTGTTAACTGGACTCTATAAATTGACCACAGCCACAGGTGGGCCAGATCCAGTGTACACCTAGTGCTGGTCCCAAGCCCAGATAAATGGGAGGTTTGTGTCGGGAAGGGCATCTGGTGTAAGAATATCTGCCAAATCCAACATGCAGATCATCCAGTGTGGTGACCCCTAAAGGAGGGGGGGAGCTAAAAGAAAAGGAAAAAAAGTCTATTAACCAGACGGATGAGGGTTTGATTCATGCACCACTAGTCTACATGCTGATGCGTCCCTGGACAAAACACTTAACCCAGAGTTGCAGGCAGCGTTTGAATGGGTATGTCAGGCTGGCCAGCTCCTAGTACAGCCTCTGGTCATCTCCCGTCTTGACTACTGCAACACTCTGCCAACAGGCCTCCCCAACCGGTGCTGTGAAACCACTACAGATGGTCCAGAAAGCGGCAGCACGCCTAGTCTTCAATCAGCCTAAAAGGGCACATGTCACCCCTCTGTTCATTGAGCTCCACTGGCTACCCTTAGCCGCCCGCATCAAATTCAAATCACTGCTGCTAGCCTATAAAGTGCTTCATGGGTCTTCTCCCACCTACTTAAATGCTCTCCTAAAGGCTTACGTTACCCCTCGACTACTCCGTTCATCAAAGGATTGTTGTCCGGTGGCGCCAACACTCCACACAAGACAATCCAGACTCTTTTCATGTGTCGTTCCTTGCTGGTGGAATGACCTACCGAGCGTTAGCAGAACAGGGGCGTCCCTGTCTATCTTCAAGAGGCTCTTGAAAACCCAGCTCTTCCAAGAGCATCTTCTGTCCTAGCACTTACCCTACCCTCCTGTCCTACTGCACTTGGAACCACCTCGGCACTCTCACCCTCTAAAAAGCATGATAGTGTGAGTGAATGGGTGTGAATGGGTGAATGGCAATGAGTGGTCATCCGGACTTTTACAGTACAAATACAGTTTTTCAGTAAAACCATAACGTCGTTGCAATATTCAACTACATTATCGCAGATTGCATGCGTTTCTAAATACTATGCAGCCCTAGTGTACATTGACTCCATAAGCCAATGTTCTCATTGTGTCTTGTTTACTACTTGGGCGGCATGGTGGCGCAGTGGTTAGTAGTGGCGGTTAGCACTGTTGCCTCACAGCAAGAAGGTGCTGGGTTCAATTCCTGGTCTGGAACTTTTCTGTGTGGAGTTTGCATGTTCTCCCCATGTCTGCGTGGGTTTCCCCCGGGCTCTCCGGTTTCCTCCCACCATCAAAACATGTTAGAATGCTAGTTACATTCGGTCAGGTTGGTCCCTTGTGGTGGCGCGCTCAGTCGCAGTGGCTCTGATCAACCCTCCATCTGACCTCAACATTTCGTTGTGCAATACCAGTTGTTGTATAATGACAATAAAGATGCTTTCCATTTTCCAGATGTATGGGCGCTACACTCAGGAGCTTGGGGTGTACGCCAAAGAGGAGGCCGCTCGGCTGAGGGAGAGCGGGCAGAGGAGGTCGGTCAGCGAACGAAGTCGGAACCTGGATCTGCTGGAGTACGACAAGGGACGCTGTGCCAAGTGTCGCAGTAAGTTTTATACCATCTCAGAGATCCATGAAAAGGGTTTTACTCAGGCTCCTGAGGAGTGCAATCTGTGTGTGACATGAAATAAACCAGACTGTTCTGTTGTTCACAATCAGTTTCCACTGCCTCAAGAAGCCATTAAGTCAATCATCCTCCTTAACACACCTCACTATAAGACCAACATGTCTATTGATGTTCAGATGTGCACGAGTGCATCTCCTATGTAATGAATGTGAGTTCAAGATGTGAAAATGACGACTGTGTCAGATGCACCAGCAGTTTGACTTGCCAAAACCACTTTACAGCACACGGAGAGATTTCTTTCCTATCTTTTCTTTAATATAAAATTCTAACATAGAAATACAACCAACTTTTCAGTCATGTACTGTAATGTCTGTTAAAAGAAATTGAACAAGTGCAGTGTTTCGGAATAACCATTCTTTTCAATTTTAAAAGCATTTTTGGAAAAGTAAACTTCTGGATGAAAACAGGTGTAAGAGCCAGGGAATAGCAATACAATAATGAATAAATAACAATTAAAAGTAGAATAAATATAGCCTGACAGCATAAAGATATTTCTCACACATCAATGGCAAGTTTTTCTTTGAAAACAGAAGCATTTCTGCCTTGTCTGTTTCTTTCCTCATCGACCACAGCCAGGCTAAACAAGCGCTCGCTGTCAACGTTTGTACACGTGTAGAAATCCCCACTTCTCTGTCTGTCCACTCTCTGAGCTAACTTACTACACGTAACAACGTGTGCTGCTGATCATGCGCCGGTCGCCAGTCACGGCCGATCACGTTAAAATCGGCCAATTCCAGTCACCGGCTGATCGATCAGTGCATCCCTAAAAGAAACCCCTGATAACTTTGATGCTATGCTAGTAGTGACTCAGCATTGAACTTTAGGTTAAGGGTAAGGAAGTATTCCCTGTTCTCTGAAGCATGAGTGACGTAGCAGTGTTTTTGCAATGGGAGTTCCACACTGGAGCTTTTAATCTTGTAAGTTAAGAAAGGACATTTACTTTTGTGCTCCCTGTGCCTGAGAAACAGCGTGAGACATGGACGCTCAAGGTTCACGTCATAAGATCTACACCTACTTAATTCTATGATATCTGAAGAATATTTTTTTGCAACTTGATGTTGTTGTCTGAAAACCTTTTTGGGACTAGATACTTAAGTGTGTAAATCACGGCTTTTAAATAAAGGATTGCATAAACAGAAGTCGCACAATAACACATTGGAATTTACCGGTGGAGGCAGCAGTGGATCAACATTCAATATACATATATGTATATATATGTATATTGAATATATATATATATATATGTATATATGTATATATGTATATACTGTATATATATATATATACAGTATATATATACAGTATACATGTGACATATACATATAGTTTGGTGATGACTGAGTTCAAGAGAGTTAAAGTCACAGCTGCAGTTATAACTGATCGTTCATCACTTCTGCCACATTAAAGGGAAAAGTAACAGTCTCTGCTCCATAAAGCAGCTTGAATCACCTTCTGCATCACATCATTTGTACATTATTTTAAAGGTAATAGAAACATTTTAGTTTCACTTGAGTGGTCTGGAAGAGACACAGTGACTCACTGCTTTGAGAACAGAAAGAAAAGCTGAGGAACAGTAATGACCCACCGTCACATCAAACTTTTCATATTTGTGTACATACACACTGCTGATAGTGATAGTAATAATAAGATACTTGTATGTGGGACACAAAACAGGATGAAACAGACTGTAAACACACTTCACTCACACACACACACACACACACACACACACACACACTTGTCATTTGAATCCATGTGACAGGTGCTTTATTTGAGTCTGATATGGTGGCTCATTTAAATATCTCTCCTTGCATTTGTCATTTTATCAAACACCCTTTCTCCTCATAAAAGCACATTATACACTTTTAATGTATAATGTGTTTCAAAATACAAAATTCACTCGGGCTGCAACAACTATTTGATGAATTAATTATTAATCGATGACAAAAGGAATCGTCAACTATGTTTATAATCATCAGTTTGAGTCTTTTTTAAGTAAGTTTTCTGATTTTTCTGAACATTTTCCAAGTAAAATAATCAACAGATTCATCGATTATGAAAATAATCGTTTGTTGTAGCCGTAAAATCCACAGTAATGGGAGAAAGAGAAAGGAAGAAGTAAAGAGAAAATGCAATCCAGTTATTTTGATGAAAAAACTCAAATTCAAGGGTCATCCTCTTCACCTCTTTTGTAGCCTAATTATTCAAATGACTTCAGCTCAAGCTTTTATTCCTGTATGTTTAGTGAGTCACTGCTGAAGGGCCTCCATTGCTGCTGCCAGTCCTGTGTAAACACAGTGCCCTCTGCTGTTCACAAGTAACCAGTGCAGCCACAACTCATCACATCCTTGCTCTAAATGCTGCAGATCTCAGCATGTTGCAGTGTGTGTGTGTCTGTGTGTGTGTTTGTGTGTGTGTGTGTGTGCCCCCCCCCCCCTCCTCTCATCTTCTCTGTGAGGATCTGAACACCAAAATGCCAGTGATGGAATTGATTTGTCTCTCTGGAGGCGGATTCAGGAGAGAGGAGATGTGGTCTGGATTACACACACACACACACACACACACACACACACACACACACAGACACACACACAGGGAGGTAAAGGCGTGTAACATGAAGCGACTTGCTGAAAATGTATGTAGATGTAAAGCTGACACACACACACATTCTTCTGTATTCCAGTGGCTGCAGTGGGAGAGCGGGTGGTACGCTCACTCTTGCACGTACACATACTGTACATAAAGAATACTGTCTGTATACAAATACACATTCACTTAAAAAACACCTGCCTTATAGCTTGTTTCCATTAGAATTATGGAAATACACACCTTCTTTTAAAAAATAAATACAAACTAAACAGCTTCATCATGCAATGAATAACAAACAAGTGTTCATTTTTTAATCCAAATCAGTTCATGAATTATTCTGTTATAGAACATTAATCATCATTTCATGTGCACAGAAGCGATGGCATATTTGAGAAAGTGAAGTGGTAAATGTGCTGTGCGTGGTGAGCTTTAGTCGTTCTAACAGCTACTTCTCCACAATAGTTCTCCAGCTGATTGTGACAGAAAACAATAATGCTGTCAAACAATCAGGTTGTTCTTCATAATGATTCATGACATTTTTATTAGTTCAGAACTTCATTGCAATTCACAACAGTTTTTTTTAACTTTGTAAAATAATGTGCATCTTATTGGGAATCAGACAAATCCAAAAAGGTTACTTTGTTACTTGATTATTTTACAACTTAAAAATGTTGTATTAAGCCTGAGGTAGCGACATGTCTACTTCAGTAATATTAATGCCACAGCATAATCATTATTTTTTTCATTTGATACACTATATCAATTTTAAACATCTCAAGCCAGAGACACCACAGTACGATACGTTCACGATATGTAAGTCATGATATGATTTTATCACAATACTGAAAAACACTGAGTATTTGCAGAGTGTAATGTGTATTTGTAACATCAGTTAAAAAATGATATGCTAAAAAAGAACGATACTTGGTGTCTCAAAGCCGATATAATATTGATATAATATTGCGATATTTCACTGTATCGATCCCCCCACACACATTGTATACAGTAGATAATAATCTGTTTAAACTTGTGTAGTTTAAAGGGGAAACTGTGTCTTTGGAATACAAATAAAACAAAAGTCGA